>NC_041392.1:152825555-152833658 GCF_002162155.2 Triticum dicoccoides | reverse complement strand
GACCCGCCGGAGCCCCGCCCCGCCCGCCGGAGTGCCTCGCCGGAGGTATAGCCGCCGCCGTTCGCCGTTCGGTTTTTTTTAAAAAACCGCCTCGGTTTATTTTTTTAGAAACCCAAGATCGGTTTTTTTTCTCTGGTTTATTTAAATAGTGAACGTTCACCGATCCGTTCGTTTTAGTGAACGTGTTCACCGGTTAGTTTCTATTAACGAACGTCCGTTCGATTAACTGTTCGTTAGTTTTCTTTTCTCGGATTAAATCCGTGATTTTTCTGATCGCGAATCCTGATCCGATTTTCGTTTTAGTTTAACTTTTCGCTCGTTTATCGGAATCAGGCGATTCAAGTGCCTAGAGTTTCGTCTTGAAACCCTCTATCCGTTTAACCAACTTAAACAAGATTTTGCTACTGTAAAATTTGCCCTAGATCCAGATTTCTAGAACGAAGTTGTTTTCTTTCGCCGTTTAACTTTCGTTGCTTCGTTCGATTTGATTCTTTTGCCAACCGGAGTTCTTAAGTTGAACCTTCTGGTTAGATCTCTTATTTGAGTTTTACCTGTGCATTAGGTGAGTACTTATTGTATGATCGTTTTTTTGTTTGCGATAGAGTATCCGGAGTGCGCCGCCTGTTACTTCGAATCGCTAGGTTTCCCGAATCATCAGCAAGGCAAGTAACACTTTGATCATACCTTCTCTACTACCCAGTTTTATTGCATTAGATCAATCCTCACACATTGCATGATTAGGATCTAATTAAATTGTGGGATGGGAAGTAGATGAGGTAGTACCTATTACCTGTTTATTTTCAAACCTTTGGGAGTTACTTCTACGTTTGCTTATTATGCCATGCTATGCTAGTAGACGTGGATTGGGTGAGTGAAATCCATGACAGATATGAGATTGTTAATTAATGGTTTATCTAAGGTGGCAACTTAAACACACATCTGGGTGGATTGAGGCACCTGGGTATTCCAGGACTTGCATGTTTTCTTTTGGACCGCCACCCAGGCTCAAAGGGATCATAAGACTATTCATACTAGAAACTTCCATGTGCAGCCACAAGCTATTATGGGCTCTAGCATAGTTGACTAAGTTGTGCAAACTCTTACAGTGGTAGGCTAGCAGATGTAGGGGATGTAGGTGGTACGGTCTACCCGATCGTAAGGTGCTAGCGCTTCTGAAAGACTATGTCTCGGTCATCCGTCTTCTCAAACACCCTGTAGTGCGAGAAACCAAACGGAGGCGATCGAGTCTTGTGCGGAAAAGTGTGCAAACCTCTGCAGAGTGTAATAAACTAATGATGATTAGCTGTGTCCCGAGTTATGGACATCTTGAGTATCTAGTACTTGGATTTTCATGTGAATCTCAACATGTTACTCTAAATTAATTTTGTTGGGTTATGTTTAATGATGATGCTTAATTGGGATTGAGAATGATGTCAACCATTCTCAATGTTTAACAACCACCATGATAGTTAAATAAATTTTATTCCTTTGAAGTAGGGAAAAATTGGCTTTACGCAAAACTGTAACCATAGAGCTTTCCACCAGCCAAATATGCATATAGTATAGCCGTTTCATTCCATTACTCTCTATGTGTTACCTTGCTAGCATATTCCATGTGCTGACCTGTTTTCGGGCTGCAACGTTAATGTTGCAGACTTTTCAGACGACGATTAAGGAGTTTTAGGTCGTGGTTCTATACTCAGTGATGCTGTTGGAGTTGATGGACTCACTTATCTTCCAAGCCTTCCGTTGTTATCGTTATTATATGGCCTTAAGCCATATTTATTGTAATAAGTTCTCTTATGAGACACTTGATGTAATAAGTGTGTGATTGCTACTCTGCTATAAATCCTCCGAGTATTATGTGGTGTCAGCATTACTGATCCAGGGATGACACCGGAGCACAGAGATCAGACTGTTTGAGGTATGGTCGCTACAGAGATGGTATCAGAGCACACGCTGACTGTAGGACACGACCACTAAGCTAAAAGACCTAGATCACTATTCACTCTCTTCTTCTCTGACTCCTCATCTTTTCTACTCTTTAGGATGGCGGATGCAAGGAACAAGTTCACACAACTAGATGAAGATACACCCTTTGGACGACACTTGAAGGAAGTCACTAGATACCTGAACATAGGAGTACCAAGCTTCACGGGAACCTACAACGCCACTTTACCTGAAGAAGAGCGCTGGATGACGCAAGTTCAAGTTCCAGGAAGGACGTTCATGCCAGTCACTGAGCCCATAGAGTTTTCTTTTGATGCACCAACTTGGAATCTAGGAAAGAGCATGGCAGCTCACATCGCCATGGGACGCATTGGAGAAGTCTACCGCAAGGATCTCAAGGATACTATCTACCAGATTTGTGGGCGCCGAGATGAACACTGGGAGATGATTAGCACCAGGAAGGAGAGATCAATCGCAGCTTTTATCCAGGAGCTAAACCAGCACATTCGACGATAGGAGAACCAGATGTGCGCCGACATGATAGATCTGAAGAAGGCTAAGACAAGAATCAAGGAACTGGAGGAAGAACTCAAGGCTACACGTGAAGATTATGAAGAAGAAATTGAAGTATTGGTGGAGAAGAATGACGACCTGATCAAGAAGATTGAAATATTTATGGGAGGCCCTTCGTCAGTAGATGAAGACGAAGAACCTCAGGAAATTATCCCGGAAGACTACATCATCATCGACGGCACCGACTCGGAAGCAGATAGTAGCAATGATGACTATGTTGATGAACTGGAGCAGATATCATGTTGTCTGCAGCCGAAGAATATTTCTAGTAGACCACCTCATCAATAGTAGTAGTCCACCATGTAAATATAGTAGTCCGAGCACTTTTACGATAGTTAGATCGATTGTATGCCTTTGTTTGATTGATTGAAGTGAATTGTTTGCTTTTGCCTCATGTGCATATGGGTAGTGTTTTCTCTTTAGACCCCTCTATTCTTATATCTCATCTTTTCTAAACCCATAGATGCCTCCGAGACGTGACCCCGGATTTGCTTTCCCACCAGAGCTCACCCAGTTGATCCAGCAGCAGAACACATTGATGCAGTTGCTAGTCCAGAATCAGAATCAGGGGAACAATAACAACAACCCACCACCACCACCTGTTGACCACTTAGCCCGTTTTCTTAGGCTAAATCCGCCGGTGTTTTCCAGTAGCACTGAGCCGAAAGTAGCAGATGATTGGCTCCGCAAGATGGCTAGGGAGTTGACCACAGCAGGATGCACAGATGCGGAGAAGGTGAAGTTTGCCGCACATCAGCTAGAAGGACCTGCAGCATCATGGTGGGAGAATTGCACAGCCACTTTCCCAGTTGACACTGTCACATGGGACCAGTTTCAGCAGGCTTTTCGTACTGCCCAAGTTTCAGCAGGAGCTATGGCCATGAAGAAGCGTGAGTTTCGTAACTTGCGCCAAGGAGGACGGACAGTTGGCCAGTATGTGGAGGAATTTAGTAAGTTCGCACGTTATGCCTCAGATGACGTCGCTACGGATGCAGCTAAGCAAGAGAAGTTTCTGGAAGGACTGAATGATGAGTTGAGCATGCAGTTGATGGTAGCCACCTTCAACAACTACCAGGAGTTGGTAGATCGTACTCTCATGATTGAAGGGAAGTAGCAACAAATTGAGAATCGCAAGAGGAAATATGGACAAGGAAAGTACAATTCAGGAGCTCAGCAGAAGCCATGTTTTACTCCTAGACCTGGAGGACACTTTCAGCATACCCATGGAGGAGGTAGCTCATACAATCACAATGGCACCAAGAATGGTAATGGCAATGGAGGAAGCAACGGCCAGGACCGCACCAACCCCTCAACCCCAGCCAAGAAGGACCTAAGTCAAGTCACTTGTTTTAAGTGTTCAAAGACAGGACATTATGCCAATGAATGTCCTGAATTACAAAATGGAATTAGCAATGGAGGTTCTGGGAAGAAGCCGAACCCTTTCAATAGGGGACAGGTGAACCACATTAGCGTGGAGGAGGTTGAAGCTCAGCCCGATGCAGTAATAGGTAAGTTTTTGGTTAAGTCATTTACTACACTCGTTCTTTTTGATACTGGTGCATCGCATTCATACATCTCAAGGGGATTTGTGGATAAGTATAACCTACCAACCCAAGCCCTTAGGTCACCCATGTTAGTAACCTCGCCCGGAGCAGAATATGTGGCTAGTCTATGGTGTGATCGGTTACCATTAAGGATTGGTAGCTATGCTTTCCCATCAGACATAATAGTATTGGATTCTCAAGGATTGGATGTGATATTAGGCATGGATTGGTTATCAAAGTATGAAGGGAATATTGAATGTGCTAGTAAGTCAATTTTGCTTACCACCCCAGAAGGGAGAAGGATCAAGTATGTATCCCGGCATGTGCCAAAGAGGACTCAAGTAAATTGCTTAACAAGAGTTGTGCAAGAGGAAGTACCAGTGGTAAGGGATTTCCCTGATGTATTTCCAGAGGAGTTGCCAGGCATGCCACCAGATAGAGATATTGAGTTTTTGATTGAGCTATTGCCAGGCACAGGGCCAATATCAAAGAGACCATATAGGATGCCAGCAAAGGATTTGGTGGAAATTAAGAAGCAAATTAAGGAGTTACTGGATAAGGGATTTATTCGCCCAAGTTCTTCACCTTGGGGATCGCCAGTACTTCTAGTGGAGAAGAAGGATGGATCGTTAAGGATGGTTGTGGATTATCGAGGATTGAATGAAGTAACGATCAAGAACAAGTACCCATTACCAATGATCAACGATCTGTTTGATCGATTGCAAGGAGCTAAGGTATTTTCCAAGATCGATCTGCGATCAGGATACAACCAGTTGAAGATTAGAGAACAGGATATTCCGAAGACAGCCTTTACTACCAGATAAGGGCTATATGAGTATACCATTATGTCATTTGGTCTGACTAATGCACCTGCCTATTTTATGAACATGATGAACAAAGTGTTTATGAAATTTTTGGATAAGTTCGTCGTAGTGTTCATTGATGATATCCTAGTTTATTCGAAGAATGAAGAGGAGAATAAGGAGCATTTGCGTTTGGAAAACACAGAGAACATCAATTATATGCCAAGTTCAGCAAATGTGAGTTTTGGTTGAAGGAAGTAGGATTCCTCGAACATGTTATATCTGGTGAAGGTATAGCAGTAGATCCCGCTAAAGTTGAAACCGTGACCAAGTGGGAAGCCCCAACAACAGTTGGAGAGATCCGGAGTTTTCTTGGACTCGCAGGATACTACCGGAGATTTATTGAGAATTTTTCAAAGATTGCGAAGCCTATGACAGAGTTATTAAAGAAGGATACCAAGTTCATATGGACGGAGGAGTGTGAGACTAGTTTCTAGGAGTTGAAGAAACGCTTAGTTACCTCACCAGTGTTGATTTTGCTAGACCAGACCAAGGATTAGGAGGTGTATTGCGACGCTTCACGTCGAGGACTTGGAGCAGTACTTATGCAGGAAGGAAGAGTTGTTTCATATGCCTCAAGACAACTGAAGCCCCATGAGTTAGATTATGCTACGCATGATTTGGAGTTAGCAGCCGTAGTGCATGCCATGAAAACATGGAGGCATTTTCTCATTGGAAATCATTGTGAGGTGTACACGGATCATAAGAGTTTGAAGTACATTTTCACACAGAAGGAGTTAAATCTCAGACAAAGGAGATGGTTGGAGCTTATCAAGGATTATGATATGAAATTGCATTATCACCCCGGAAAGGCTAATGTAGTAGCTGACGCATTAAGCCGCAAGAGCCATGTCAATACATTAATGATGGGAGAAATACACACGGAGTTAGCAGAAAATCTTCGTGAACTATGTTTGGAAATAGTTCCGAGAGGCTATGTAGCAGCGTTGGAGATTCAGTCAACTTTGATGGATAGAATCAGAGAAGCTCAGAAAGCTGACAAAGAGATTGCTGCTATAAAGGAGAAACTGAGCAAAGGAAAAGCTAAAGGATTTCGTGAGGATGATCACGACACCTTATGGTTTGAAGACCGCGTTTACGTGCCCAATGACCCGGAGATCAGGAAGTTGATTTTGCAAGAGGCACGATTCACCATATTCAATTCATCCAGGAAATACCAAGATGTATCTGGATTTGAAGGATATTTTCTGGTGGACCGGAATGAAGAAGGATATTGCGGAGTATGTAGCAGTTTGTGATGTATGTCAGAGAGTAAAGGCAGAGCATCAGAAGCCAGCAGGATTGTTACAACCATTGTCGATACCCGAATGGAAGTGGGATAAGCTAGGCATGGATTTTATCACGGGATTGCCCAGGACTCGTTTAGGCTATGACTCAATTTGGGTTGTAGTTGATCGACTGACGAAAGTAGCTCATTTCATCCCAGTAAAGACCACTTACACCAGTGCTAAGTTGGCAAAGATATACATGACCAGGATCGTATGTCTGCATGGAGTTCCAAGGAGTATCGTATCAGATAGAGGAACCCAGTTTACCTCAAAGTTCTAGAAGCAGTTGCATGAAACTTTGGGTACCAGGCTAGAATTCAGCACAGCTTTTCATCCACAGACAGATGGACAGACCGAGATGGTAAATCAGATTTTGGAGGATATGCTGAGAGCTTGTGCGCTAGATTATGGATCTAGTTGGGACGACAATTTGCCATATGCAGAGTTCTCTTACAACAACAGTTACCAAACCAGTTTAAAGATGCCCCCTTTTGAAGCCTTGTACGGAAGGAGGTGCAGGACACTGTTGTCATGGGATGAAGTTGGAGACCGTCAGTTGTTTGGGCCTGACTTGAATTAAAGAGTCTGAACAGAAGGTGAAGCTGATTCGTGATAGGCTCAAGGTAGCCCAGTCCAGACAGAAAAGTTATGCAGATTCTAAACGCAAGGAGACAGTTCACGAAGTTGGAGATAGAGCTTATCTTCGAGTATCTCCACTTCGGGGAACAAAGCGTTTTGGAGTTAAAGGGAAGTTAGCACCACGATTTGTAGGACCATATCGAGTTTTGGAATGTATGGGAGAAGTGGCCTACAAGTTGGAATTGCCCGAAGGATTGTCAGGAGTTCATGATGTGTTCCATGTTTCTCAGCTGAAGAAGTGTCACGCGGAGATGGCTGACATACCGTTGAGAGATACAGTGCCTTTGGAAACTATTCAGTTGGATAACGATTTGACCTACGAGGAGAAACCAGTCAAGATTCTCGAGTTTGCCAGTCGAGTTACTCGAAGCAAGGTTATCAAGTTTTGCAAAGTTTAGTGGAGCCACCACTCAGAGGATGAAGCCACCTGGGAGCGAGAGGAAGATTTTCTCAAGGACCACCCTCACCTATTCTCTAGTCAACCCGAATCTCGAGGGCGAGATTCATCTTAAGGGGGGTAGGTTTGTAACATCCAAAATTTTCAATTTGGAATGTTATACATTAGATCATCAATGCATATCATATTTCTTTTGCATTTTGGTTGATCCTAGAAATTCTACGCAACTCAATGACCCACGGAGAGAGTTGGGGATTTCGTTATTTTCATATTTGAGTTTTCTCAAATTTTGAGAATAGGATCATTTGATTTTATTTATTTTATCATCAATTATTTCTGTTACAAAACTATGAGAGAGGGAATAAAATGACTTTCCCAAAATAAAGAAATAATGAGGATTTAATAATAAAATCAAATAAGATTTTATTTTGGAGTTTTTTGGTGTTTTATTTGAATTTAGGAAAAAGTGCGTTTTTCAAAATTTCATTTAGGTCCCAAATAAATGTTCACCTTGTGAGGCTTGATTTTAGAAGCCCGTGAAAATTTATTTCGGAATTTTTGGGGTCCGTTTAGTTTTTCTTTTTATTCATTTTCTTCCGAGCGGAATATTTTTTAAAAACGCGCCGCGCGCCGACTGGGCCAAGGCCCAGCCGACGGCCCACCCCGCCACCTGCCGTCTCCCTCCAGGAGACTGGAGCCGCCGTCGCTGCCCGAGTCCGACTCGGAGCCCCCCCGCTGTGCCCCTTCCCCAAGGCAGCACACCCCCTCTCCTTAAATACCGAACCCCCGCCGCCCTCACCTGACCCCACCCCGCCTCGAGCCGCCCGCCGAGCCGCGCCGCCGCCGCA
>NC_041392.1:152788020-152825153 GCF_002162155.2 Triticum dicoccoides | reverse complement strand
CCGCCGCCGCCCGCCACCTCCCGTTGCCGCGCCGCACCCTGCCGCACCCCTACCGACCCGCTGGAGCCCCACCCCGCCTGCCGGAGTGCCTCGCCGGAAGTATAGCCACCGCCGTTCGCCGTTTGTTTTTTAAAAAAAAACCGCCTCGGTTTATTTTTTTAGAAACCCTAGATCGGTTTTTTTCTCTGGTTTATTTAATTAGTGAACATTCACCGATCCGTTCGTTTTAGCGAACGTGTTCACCGGTTAGTTTCTATTAACGAACGTCTGTTCGATTAACTGTTCGTCAGTTTTCTTTTCTCGGATTAAATCCGCGATTTTTCTGATCGTGAATCCTGATCCGATTTTCGTTTTAGTTTAATTTTTTGCTCATTTATCGGAATCAGGCGATTCAAGCGCCTACAGTTTCGTCTCGAAGCCCTCTATCCTTTTAACCAACTTAAACAAGATTTTGCTACTGTAAAATTTGCCCTAGATCCAGATTTCTAGAACGAAGTTGTTTTCTTTCGCCGTTTGACTTTCGTTGCTTTGTTCGATTTGATTCTTTTGCCAACCGGAGTTCTTAAGTTGAACCTTCTGGTTAGATCTCTTATTTGAGTTTTACCTGTGCATTAGGTGAGTACTTATCGTATGCTCATTTGTTTGTTCGCGATAGAGTATCCGGAGTGCGCACCCTGTTACCTCGAATCGCTAGGTTTCCCGGATCATCAGCAAGGCAAGTAACACTGTGATCATACCTTCTCTACTACCCAGATTTATTGCATTAGATCAATCCTCACACATTGCATGATTAGGATCTAATTAAATTGTGGGGTGGGAAGTAGATGAGGTAGTACCTATTACCTGTTTATTTTCAAACCTTTGGGAGTTACTTCTACGTTTGCTTATTATGCCATGCTATGCTAGTAGACGTGGATTGGGTGAGTGAAATCCATGACAGATGTGAAATTTTTAATTAATGGTTTATCTAAGGTGGCAACTTAAACACACATCTGGGTGGATTGAGGCACCTGGGTATTCCAGGACTTGCATGTTTTCTTTCGGACCGCCACCCAGGCTCAGGGATCATAAGACTATCCATACTAGAAACTTCCGTGTGCAGCCACAAGCTATTATGGGCTCTAGCATAGTTGACTAAGTTGTGCGAACTCTTACAGTGGTAGACTAGCAGATGTAGGGGGTGTAGGTTGTACGGTCTACCCGATCGTAAGGTGCTAGCGCTTCTGAAAGACTATGTCTCGGTCATCCGTCTTCTCAAACAGCCTGTAGTGCGAGAAACCAAACGGAGGCGATCGACTCTTGTGGGGAAAAGTGCGCAAACCTCTGCAGAGTGTAATAAACTAATCATGATTAGCCGTGTCCCTAGTTATGGACATCTTGAGTATCTAGTACTTGGATTTTCATGTGAATCTCAACATGTTACTCTAAATTAATTTTGTTGGGTTATGTTTAATGATGATGCTTAATTGGGATTGAGAATGCTGTCAACCATTCTCAATGTTTAACAACTACCATGATAGTTAAATAAATTGTATTCCTTTGAAGTAGGGAAAAATTGGCTTTAGGCAAAACTGTAACCATAGAGATTTCCACCAGCCAAATATGCATATAGTATAACTGTTTCATTCCATTACTCTCTATGTGTTACATTGCCAGCATATTCCATGTGCTGACCTGTTTTCGGGCTGCAACGTTAATGTTGCAGACTTTTTAGACGATGATTAAGGAGTTTTAGGTCGTGGTTCTATAATCAGTGATGCCGTTGGAGTTGATGGACTCACTTATCTTCCAAGCCTTCCGCTGTTATTGTTATTAGATGGCCTTAGGCCATATTTATTGCAATAAGTTCTCTTATGAGACACTCAATGTAATAAGTGTGTGATTGCTACTCTGCTATAAATCCTCCGAGTACTGTGTGGTGTCAGCATTACTGATCCAGGGATGACACCGGAGCATAGAGATCAGACTGTTTGAGGTCTGGAGGTCGGACGTCGGACATATGTGCCTTGGAAGTTATCGAGGAAGGCCTCTTCCAAGTCCTCCCAGCTGCCAATAGAATTTGCAGGCAGACTATTGAGCCAGTGCTGAGCTGGCCCCTTGAGTTTTAAAGGGAGGTATTTGATGGCGTGGAGGTCATCGCCGTAGGCCATATGAATGTGGAGAATGAAGTCTTCGATCGACACCGCGGGGTCCGTGGTTCCATCGTATGATTCTATATTCATGGGTTTGAACCCTTCTGGGAATTCATGATCCAGGACCTCATCGGTGAAACAATGAGGGTGTGCGGCGCCTCTATATCAGGCAATATCGCGACATAGCTCTGATGGAGTCCGTCTGCGGTTTTCAGCCCGTGCATGACTAAGTTTGTCACGTCCGAATAGGTGGTCGTCGTCGCGTGTCGAGGCACGTCCTCACGATCCGTAGATTGATCTAGTATGTCCTGCTTTATTGTTCAGGTTTTGCCGAAGGTCATATGTATGACCGTGGGCTGATTTACCTCTACCTGTGCGCTGAGGCAGGGCTGGCTGGTGTTCGGCGTGAGTTGCCGTTTTGTCTCGACCACGTGGTGGTCGGTCAGCCGCATTGTACGATGGATGTATGTAGTTCGGTGCCCCCTCGTCAAACTGAGGTGGCAATTTGCACTTTGGGTAGCTTTTGGTTGGGCGCTTGAGGCCGTACTCTTCGGCTGCTAGAACAACAGTCCATTTATCATTGAGCAGATCTTGGTCAGGTTGAAGCTGCTGCTACTTCTTTTTCAGGCTCCGTGTGGTGGCGATTAGCTGGCGCTTGAAGCGCTCCTGCTCTAGAGGTTCCTCGGGCACGATGAAATCATCAGTGCCGAGGCTCACCTCATCCTCGGAGAGCAGAAGATAACTTCCATCCTCTGAGTCCTCGTGCATGGCCTGCTTGCCAGGGCTAGCCTGCCCATCTTCCCGTTCATCTTGTTCATTAGCTATTTCAACAGGGCCTTCGTTGTCTTCAGAACCTTCTGGAGTATTATCTTCTCCTGTGCCGGTGTTGCTGTCTTTACTCCGGCATGACTTAGAGTAGCGCCGCTGACGTCGGTGCTTGGATTGTATTTCAAAAGGTTTATCCAAGGCTGGATCTTCCATGGCATTGCCGCTGTTCTCCTTTGGTGCATCCACCATGTATACATCATACGAGGAAGTGGCCGTCCAGCGTCCGGTGAACGGCGGGTTCTAGGCCTCCTATTCTCCGGCATCGTGGTCCATACCGTCGATGTCCTCGGAGTCGTAATCAAGTGTGTCGGTCAAATCCTCGAATATGGCGATGAAGTGGGTGGCGGGTGGGAAGCAAAATTCTCCACTGTCAGCCCCTAGTTCGAACCGGATACAGTTCGGCTGTGAGTCCTCTGCCAAGGATAGGTTCTTTAATGAGTTTAGCACATCGCCCAAAGGCGAGTAACCGAAGATGTCTGCGGCGCTGAACTCGAAGATTGATAAATGATCAAGTTCGGCGTCCGCGGGCTCACGTGGTTCGGAACTTACGGCGGGAAATGAGTCCGGAGTTCTGTTGACAAAGATGTCATGAGAAGTTAAGTCTGTGTGCGGCTCCAATGCCATGGAATCTGTGGCCTCCGTGGTGGGGTTGATCCTCCCGTCCTTGGATGGTGCATCTTGCTCCGGGTCTAGGGCCAAAGCGGTTACAGGAGCAATCTCCTGGATGCGGCCTGATGACAGATTTAGGTCATGATCATCGGGGTGACCGGGAGCAGCTATTGTGGTCTCGAATCCGGCGAAGATCAAGTCTCCACAGATGTCCGCAACATAGTTCAAGCTCCCAAATCTAACCTGATGGCCAGGGGCGTAGCTTTCGATCTGCTCTAGATGGCCAAACGAGTTGGCCCACAGTGCGAAGCCGCCGAACACGAAGATCTGTCTGGGGAGGAAAGTTTCTCCTTGGACAGCGTCATTATGGACGATTGAAGGGAGCCATCAAACCTTTTGGCGACAACACAGTGGAACTCTCAATGAAAGCACCAATGTCGGTGTCAAAACCAGCGGATCTCGGGTAGGGGGTCCTGAACTGTGCGTCTAAGGTCGATGGTAATAGGAGACAAGGGACACGATGTTTACCCAGGTTCAGGCCATCTCTATGGAGGTAATACCCTACGTCCTGCTTGATTGATATTGGTGAATATGAGTATTACAAGAGTTGATCTACCTCGAGATCGTAATGGCTAAACCCTAGAGGTCTAGCTTGTATGGATATGATAATGAGTCTCTCCTATCCGAACTAAGTCCTCTAGTTTATATAGATACCGGAAGGACCTAGGGTTACACAAGGTCGGTTACAAAGAGGGGAATCTACATATTAGATCGCCAAGCTTGCCTTCCACGCCAAGGAGAGTCCCATCCGAACATGGGTGCACTCTTCGGTCTTCGTATCTTCACAGCCCATCAGTCCGGCCGATGGCCAATAGGCCGGACGCCCAAGGACCCCTTAGTCCAGGACTCCCTCACCCACCACACCCGGAGCCCCACACCCCTTCCATCCGAGCGTCGATGCGGATTACACCGTCTGACCCTGTTGGGACATAGGAAGATTCGACGGCCGGCTGAACCATTTCGGAGAGCTTTCTGCCCATGCAGATGTCGGCAGTCGACGTATGTGACTTGCCGCAATTCATTTGGGCATGGGTGAGCACGGGTAATGGCAGCGCCCGGGCTGCCCACGACATGTTCGACCGAATGACAGAACAAAAGTCGGTACATTTTGTTTGCTCCTGTACAATCAAAGTTTTGCATAGACCACTAGTTCAATTCGCACACGATGAATGCTTGCAAACCATGGTCATCTAGGAGGCGCTCTTGTCGAACATGATCAATGACAATGAAGATCCGACAAAAATGGAGTATGAATTGGAGAACACCACTACATTTGAAGTTGAGATAACATCTGATCCCAATCCGAGCAAGAACAAGATGACCAAGAACGAAGGAAAGAGGTCCGGCATTCTCAAGATTTGAGGATATCTTGTTGGTCAAAACTTGGTTGGCCACAACAATGGATCCAATATGCTACACCGAGCAAAAGGGGAGCAAGTATTGGCAGAAAATTTGGAAGGAGTATGACGAACAAAAGGATTATATGGAGTCGCATCCTATCGTGACCACCCACAATGTGGCATCTCTCCAACATCGATGGGGGATCATTGAAGAGGAAGTGAACAAGTATGCCAGCTACTACTCACAAGTGACCAAACGCCCTCAAAGCGGAATGAGAGTAGTGTTGGGGAACGCAGTATTTCAAAAATTTTACCTACCATCACGCAAGATCTATCTAGGAGATGCATAGCAACAAGAGGGGAGAGTATGTCTACGTACCCTCGTAGACCGAAAGCGGAAGTGTTTAGTAACGCGGTTGATGTAGTCGAATGTCTTCGCGATCCAACCGATCCAAGTACCGAACGCACGACACCTCCGCGATCAGCATACGTTCAGCTCGATGATGTCCCTTGAACTCTTGATCCAGTTGAGGCCAAGGGAGAGTTCCCTCAGCACGACGGCATGGTGACGGTGATGATGAAGTTACCAATGCAGGGCTTCGCCTAAGCACTACAACGATATGACCGAGGTGTGTAACTGTGGAGGGGGGCACTGCACACGGCTAAAAGATCAACTTGTGTGTTATAGGGTGCCCCTGCCCCCGTATATAAAGGAGCGAGGGGGAGGCCGGCAGGACCTAGGGGCACGCCCAAGGAGAGGTAGTCCTACTAGGACTACTAGTACTAGTTGGATTCCTCCACAAGGAAGAGAGGGGGAAGGAAGGAGAGGGAGAGGGAGTAGGAAAGGGGGCGCCGCCTCCCTTCCCTTGCCCAATTCAGACTGCTAAGGGGGACGGCTGCCCTGGCTGCCCTCCTCTCACTCCAATAAGGCCCATGGTGGCCCATTAGTTCCCCCGGGGGGTTCTGGTAACCCCTCCAGCACTCCGTTTTTATCCGAAACTATCTGGAACACTTTCGGTGTCCGAATAACATGGTCCAATATATCAATCTTTATGTCTCGACCGTTTCGAGACTCCCCGTCATGTCTGTGACCTCATCTGGGACTCCTAACAAACTTCGGTCATTAAATCACATAAACTCATGATACAAATCGTCATCGAACATTAAGCGTGCGGACCCTACGGGTTTGAGAACTATGTAGACATGACCGAGACACATCTCTGGTCAATAACCAATAGCGGAACCTGGATGCTCATATTGGCTCCTACATATTCTACGAAGATCTTTATCGGTCAAACCGCATAACAACATACATTGTTCCCTGTGTCATCGGTATGTTACTTGCCTGAGATTCGATCGTCGGTATCATCATACCTAGTTCAATCTCGTCACTGGCAAGTCTCTTTACTCATTCTGTAATGCATCATCCCTTGACTAACTCATTAGTCACATTGCTTGCAAGGCTCATAGTGATGTGCATTACCGAGAGGGCCCAGAGATACCTCTTCGATATATGGAGTGACAAATCCTAATATCGATCTATGCCAACTCAACAAACACCATCGGTGACACCTGTAGAGCATCTTTATAATCACCCAGTTATGTTGTGACGTTTGATAGCACACAAGGTGTTCCTCCGGTATTCGGGAGTTGCATAATCTCATAGTCTGAGGAACATGTATAATTCATGAAGAAAGCAATAGTAGAAAAACTAAACAACCATTATGCTAAGCTAACGGATGGGTCTTGTCCATCACATCATTCTCTAATGATGTGATCCCGTTCATCAAATGACAACACATGTCTATGGCTAGGAAACTTAACCATCTTTGATTAACGAGCTAGTCAAGTAGAGGCATACGAGGGACACTCTATTTGTCTATGTATTCACACATGTACTAAGTTTCTAGTTAATACAATTCTAGCATGAATAATAAACATTTATCATGATATAAGGAAATATAACTATAAACTTTATTATTGCCTCTATGGCATATTTCCTTTAGTCTCCCACTTGCACTAGAGCAATAATCTAAATTACATAGTAATGATTCTAACACCCATGGAGTCTTTGTGCTGATCATGGTTTGCTCGTTAGAGAGGCTTAGTCAACTGGTCTGCAACATTCAGATTCGTGTGTATCTTGCACATCTCTTTGTCTCCCTCCTTGACTTGATCACAGATGTAATTGAAGCGTCTCTTGATGTGCTTGGTTCTCTTGTGAAATATGGATTCCTTTGCCAAGGCAATTGCACCAGTGTTGTCACAAAAGATTTTCATTGGACCCGATGCACGAGGTATTACACCCAGATCGGATATGAACTCCTTCATCCAGACTCCTTCATTTGCTGCTTCCGAAGCAGCTATGTACTCCACTTCACACGTAGATCCCGCCATGATGCTCTGCTTAGAACTGCACCAACTGACAGCTCCGCCATTCAATAAAAATATGTATCCGGTTTGTGACTTAGAGTCATCCGGACCAGTGTCAAAGATTGCATCGACGTAACCGTTTACCACAAGATCTTTGTCACCTCCATAAACGAGAAACATATCCTTAGTCCTTTTCAGGTATTTCAGGATGTTCTTGACCGCTGTCCAGTGATCCACTCCTGGATTACTTTGGTACCTCCCTGCTAAAATAATAGCAAGGCACACATCAAGTATGGTACACAACATTGCATACATGATAGAACCTATGGCTGAGGCATAGGGAATGAATTTCATTTTCTCTCTATCTTCTGCAGTGGTCAGACATTGAGTCTGACTCAACTTCACACCTTGTAACATAGGCAAGAACCCTTTCTTTGACTGATCCATTTTGAACTTCTTCAAAACTTTATCAAGGTATGTTCTTTGTGAAAGTTCAATTAAGCGTATTGATCTATCTCTGTAGATCTTGATGCTCAATATATAAGCAGCTTCACCAAGGTCTTTCATTGAAAAATTCTTATTCAATTATCCTTTTATGCTATTCAAAAATTCAGTATCATTTCTGATCAACAATATGTCAGCCACTTATAATATCAGAAATGCTATGGAGCTCCCACTCACTTTGTTGTAAATATAGGCTTCTCCAAAAGTCTGTATAAAACCGTATGCTTTGATCACACTATCAAAGTGTATATTCCAACTCCAAGAGGCTTGCACCAGTCCATAAATGGATCGCTGGAGCTTGAACACTTTGTTATCACCTTTAGGATGGACAAAACCTTCTGGTTGCATCATATACAACTCTTCTTTGAGATATCCATTAAGGAATGCAGTTTTGACATCCATTTGCCAAATTTCATAATCATAAAATGCAACAATTGCTAACATAATTCAGACAGACTTAAGCATCGCTACGGGTGAGTAGGTCTCATCGTAATCATCTCCTTGAACTTGTCGAAAACCTTTTCAACAAGTTGAGCTTTGTACACAGTAATATTACCATCAGCGTTAGTCTTCTTCTTGAAGATCCATTTACTCTCTATGGCTTGCCGATCATCGGGCAAGTCAACCAAAGTCCACACTTTGTTCTCATACATGGATCCCATCTCAGATTTCATGGCCTCAAGCCATTTTGTGGAATCTGGGCTCATCATCGCTTCTTCATAGTTCGTAGGTTCGTCATGGTCACGTAACATGACCTCCAGAATAGGATTACCGTACCACTCTAGTGCGGATCTTGCTCTGGTTGACCTACGAGGTTCGGTAGTAACTTGATCAAAAGTTTCATGATCATCATCATTAGCTTCCTCACTAATTTGTGTAGGAAGAACTGGAACTGATTTATGTGATGAACTACTTTCTAATAAGGGAGAAGGTATAGTTACCTCATCAAGTTCTACTTTCCTCCCACTCACTTCTTTCGAGAGAAACTCCTTCTCTAGAAAGGATCCATTCTTAGCAACGAATATCTTGCCTTCGGATCTATGATAGAAGGTGTACCCAACAGTCTCCTTTGGGTATCATATGAAGACACATTTCTCCAATTTGGGTTCAAGCTTATCAGGTTGAAGCTTTTTCACATAAGCATCGCAGCCCCAAACTTTAAGAAATGACAACTTGGATTTCTTGCCAAACCACAGTTCATATGGTGTCGTCTCAATGGATTTCGATGTTGCCCTACTTAATGTGAATGCAGCCGTCTCTAAAGCATAACCCCAAAATGATAGCGGTAAATCAGTAATAGACATCATAGATCACACCAAATCTAAAAAAGTGTGGTTACGACGTTCGGACACACGATTACGTTGTGGTGTTCTAGGTGGCGTGAGTTGCGAAACTATTTTGCATTGTTTCAAATGAAGACCAAACTCATAACTCAAATATTCACCTCCACGATCAGATCGTAGAAACTTAATTTTCTTGTTACGATGATTTGCCACTTCACTCTAAAATTATTTGAACTTTTGAAATGATTCAGACTTATGTTTCATCATGTAGATATACCCATATCTTCTCAAATCATCTGTGAAGGTCAGAAAATAATGATACCCACCGCGAGCATCAACACTCATTGGACTGCATACATCAGTATGTATTATTTCCAATAAGTCTATGGCTCCCTCCATTGTTCTGGATAATGGAGTCTTAGTCATCTTGCCCGTGAGGCATGGTTTGCAAGCATCAAGTGATTCGTAATCAAGTGCTTCCAAAATCCCATCAGCATGGAGTTTCTTCATGCGCTTTACACCAATATGACCTAAACGGCATTGCCACAAATAATTTGCACTATGATTATTATACTTATATCTTTTGGCTTCAATACTATGAATATGTGTATCACTACTATCGAGATTCAATAAAAATAGACCACTCATTAAGGGTGCATGACCATAAAAGATATTACTCATATAAATAGAACAACCATTATTCTCTGATTTAAATGAATAACCGTCTCGCATTAAACAAGATCCAGATATAATGTTCATGCTTAACGCTGGCACCAATAACAATTATTCAGGTCTAATACTAATCCCGAAGGTAGATGTAGAGGTAGCATGCCGACGGTGATCACATCGACTTTGGAACCATTTCCCACGCGTATCGTCACCTTGTCCTTAGCCAATCTTCGCTTAATCCGTAGCCCCTGTTTCGAATTGCAAATATGAGCAACAGAACCAGTATCAAATACCCAGGCGCTACTGCGAGCATTAGTAAGGTACACATCAATAACATGTATATCAAATATACCTTTCACTTTGCCATCCTTCTTATCCGCCAAATACTTGGGGCAGTTCCGCTTCCAGTGACCAGTCCCTTTGCAGTAGAAGCACTCAGTGTCAGGCTTAGGTCTAGATCTGGGCTTCCTGTTGGGTTCTACGGTAGGGTGCGTCAACTGCAAATCAAAATTTTCCTACGTGCAGAACAACCAAGAACATGCTACGGGAGATGGATCACAGATCGTTACCACTAGACGCGCAGTGCCGTGTAGCGGAAGAAGAGTTGGGGCAGCGCGTCCCCTCCTCGTCCGATCTCGCTCGAATAGCCGGTCGTCGGTTTCCACATACAGGTTCATTGGAGCGGCGCAAGTGCACCGCCTCTAATGGTATCCGCGCGTGCAGAAGGAACACCATGCGGCAGACTGCTAGGTCCAATCACACAGTCGGCAGTCGAGTGGAGGTGGCTATTCGCAACACATGCAAATCCTGGTGATAGTTCCGAAGCGATCAATCTCATGAGTGTGCCGCACCCCCACTTTATATACGGGTCCATCGAGGGCTCAACACTTGGGCCTCGCACGGACTCTAAAGCCCAAAAACTATTCGTCCTGGATCCGAGTCCGAGTAGGATCACTTCTGACTCGTGGAGTCGGACCGGGTGTCGGTGTCAAAACCGGCGGATCTCGGGTAGGGGGGCCTGAATTGTGCGTCTGAGGTTGATGGTAACAGGAGACAAGGGACACGAAGTTTTACCCAGGTTCGGGCCCTCTTGATGGAGGTAATACCCTATGTCCCGCTTGATTAATATTGATGAGTATGGGGGTTACAAGAGTTGATCTACCACGAGATCGTAATGACTAAAACCCTAGAAGTCTAGCCTATATGATTATGATTGCTTCTACAGACTAAACCCTCTGGTTTATATAGACATCGGAGGGGCCGAGGGGACTAGGGTTGTACAAAGTTGGTTATAGAGAAAGGAATCTTCATATCCGAACGCCAAGCTTGCCATCCACGCCAAGGAGAGTCCCATCCGGACACGGGTGAGAGAATCTTCGGTCTTGTATCTTCATAGCCCAAAAGTCCGGCCCATATCCAATAGGCCGGATGCCCGAGGACCCCTTAGTCCAGGACTCCCTTAGTAGCCCCTAAACCAGGCTTCAATGACGAGGTGTCCAGCATGCAGATTGTCTTCGGCATTGCAAGGCAGGTTCCGCGTCTGAATACTCCCAAACAGCCTTCGAACACAAAGAACGTGTCCGACTCTGCAAAACAAGCAACACACACAGCCGCAGAGAGTATAATATTTCACAAGTCCAATCTACTGACAACTTTTTGTAGCTTGACACCACATCACCACCTGGTCATTATTTCGAACCGTTTTTCGGCCTACTGCTTCATATTTCGACATGCGGTTTTACTGGGACGTCTTGTCAAAGCAGAGATCGTGTCCCCTTATTACGGGATTCACATCAATACCGGCGTGGGTAATCCAACGGTGCCGTCTGCGCGGCCCTTGAGAAGCAGGCGAGTTTTAAGGTGAATGGGGAGGTGCTTGATATTCGCTGCCTTTATAAAGGGATAAGGACTCACCCCTTTCACCCACGCCTTCTCTCTCTGCCCGACCATTCTCGAGCTCCAGCGCCCATGCTTCCGTCCCTTCCGCCTCCAAAAAGTACTCCAGTCATGTCCGGATGTGGAGCACAAGGAAAGTGGATGGTTTCTTCCATCAAGGAGAAGGATATCATCAGGCTCCGGGAGGCCGGGTACCTATCCAAGGAGATCGCCACCGTCTTCCGGCCAAAGGACATATCATCCCCACCCCAGAGCCCCATGAGAGGGTCGTGTTCATCCCCCACGTCGTCCGCGGGTTGGGATTTCCTCTCCACCCATTCGTCTGCGGGCTCATGTTCTACTACAGGCTGGATTTCCACGACCTGGCGCCCAACTCCTTCCTCAATATCTCAGCATTTATTGTCATGTGCGAGGCCTTCCTCCGTATCCCTCCCCACTTCGTACTATGGTTGAAGGTCTTCAACGTGAAGCCGAAGGTGGTGGATGGCCAACATGCAGAGTGTGGAGGCGCCATTGTGAGCAAGCTGCCCAACATTACATGGCCCAAGGGCACCTTCATGGAGACCGTCAAGAGGTGGCAATAGCAGTGGTTCTATGTCACAGAGCCTCACGACGCCAGCTAGGCCGCGGCTCCCAAATTCCAGTCTAGCGCCCCGATGCAGCTCACCTCCTGGCTAGAGAAAGGCCTGGACTGGTCTTCATCGGATGAGCTGACTGCACTCCAGACACGCATCAAGCGCATGGTGGATAAGAACGTCAAGCTTGTCGATGTGATCCAGGTGATGCTCACTCGCCGGATCCTGCCGTGCCAAAGCAGGACTTGCCACTTGTGGGAGTTTGATCCGGCCAAGCAGCAGACCTTGCGACAGTTCTTTGGCACTACGCACGAAGACATCTGGAAGGTGCTCTTCAAGGCCAATGAGACGTGGCCAGCGACGGCCGAGGACCACGGGCATGACCTGGCCCATCCTGCAAGTGCGGTAAGTTTTTCGTATCTCACGGTGTACCCTTTGCTTGCATACTCAAGGAAGATGTCCAAACTTCCCTATTTGTTTTTTTAGGGCTGGACAAAGAAGGCGGAGCGGATTCAGTGTCTGGCTCCGCTACCCGAAGAACCAGCTATGCCGCTTCTGACGAAGATGCTGGTTCCGGCGCTCTATCAAGTGCCGGAGAAGAAGGCCAAGGGGACCAGGGGTGGTCTCCGCCATTAGGGCACTTCGGACGTTACGTCCGAAGACGCCGACACCCACTCCCCTCCTGCCACTGACGACGAGGAAGAGGAGGAAAGCGATTCTCCCCCTGATGGGGGAAGGAACAAAAGGGCGGCCTCCACACATCTAGAGGTAGAGGCGTCCAAGAAAGGGATGGCCTCCGCCGCGGACAACCCCACGTGGGACGTTGACAGCGGCTCAGAGTGGCGCCCCAGGGATAAGCCCCTAGCCGAATCGTAAGTACTCAAAGACGCACTCAAATATCCAGCGTCTTTACTTCATAGTTCTAACATGTTGAATCATGCATTTGCAGTCCGGCTCGCTCCGACCTCGAGCGATCCTCATCTTCGGGAAACTCGCTAGATCCCAAGGTGATGGACAACGGGTCTCTCCCGGCGGCCTCCTCTCCCAAGATGGTGGAAAACTCTGAAGTGTTGTCCCGAAGGACACTTCCAGCTCAGGGGGGAGGCACAGGAGGCCGTCATGGTGGCGCCAGAGGATAACATCTCGGCCGCCAGACACATGGGGGAGCAGATCCCCATGGAGACTGGTGATGGGGGCCATCCTCAATTCGGCCCCCAGCCGAATACAACCCCAAAGACCTATACGGCCCCGGAATCCGGCAGACAGCCTCCTTCGAAGGAAGGAGGTGCGCCAGTTCCTCCGGTGACTTCTATCCATCCAGAGGCACCAGATGCTCTAATGGAAGCGCTGCGAAGTGCTTCCATTATGGAGGATTCAGTCTGCCAAGAGTGGACTGACCGAAGCCTGCACAAGCCTTCTAACAGGCTTTGAGGTAAGCGATGCGATAAAAGGAGCGTCATAGTATAGATAGTAGCCCCTGAGACTCTGTCCGGTGTTCGGAAAGAAAAACCAGACAGAGGATCAAGTAATTTTCGCAGGAGACTAACTAAATATGTCTTATGTGAATAAGCAGGTGTCTTAGTTGGTCGCAACCTCTCATGCTGCTGAGGTCTCCGGACTAAAGCAGAGTCTGGAGCGGGCCGAGGAAGAGCTCAACCATGTAAAAAAGCAGCTAGAAGACAAGCAAGTTATGCAATGACCATGTGTATATCCGGAAAGGATGAATGATTTGTGCTCACCATAGTGCCATGATATTTATTAGGGGTGGCGACCAAAGTGGAGGCCCTCAAGAAGGCGCTAGCCGAGGACGAGGAGAGAGTGGCAAAGGAAAAAGCCGCTCGTGAGAAACATGAGGCCAGGGTTGGCGAGGTCCAGCAGGATCTCCAGGACGCCGTGAAGAAGTGCGAGTCCTTGGAGCGCAAGAACGTGGACTGATACGTCTCCGTCGTATCTATAATTTTTTATTGTTTCATGCCAATATTATACAACTTTCATATACTTTTGGCAACTTTTTATACAATTTTTGGCACTAACATATTGATCCATTGCCCAGTGCCAGTTCCTTTTTTGTTGCATGTTTTTTGTTTCACAGAAAATCCACATCAAACGGAGTCCAAATGGGATAAAAACTCACAGAGATTGTTTCTGGAATATATGTGAATTTTGGGAAGTGAAATCAACGCGAGACGATGCTCGAGGGGCCCATGAGGCAGGGGGTGCCCCAGGGGGGCAAGCGTGCCCCTGACCCTCGTGGCCAACCCGTAAGGTAGTTGATGCCCTACTTTCTCCGTAAGAATGCTAATATCCAGATAAAAATCGTGTCCAAAATTCAGCCCAATCGGAGTTACGAATCTCCGGGAATATAAGAAACGGTGAAAGGGCAGAATCTGGAGCGCAGAAACAGAGAGAGACAGAGAGACATATCCAATCTCGAAGGGGCTCTCGCCCCTCCCATGACATGGAGAACAAGGACCAGAGGGGAAACCCTTCTCCCATCTAGGGAGAAGGTCAAGGAAGAAGAAGAAGAAGGGGGGCTCTCTCTCCCCCTCTCTTCCGGTGGCGCCGGAACGCCGCCGGGGCCATCATCATCACCACAATCTAGATCAACAACTTCACCGCCATCATCACCAACTCTTCCCCCTCTATGTAGCAGTGTAACCCCTCTTTTACGTGCTATAATATCTACTTAAACATGGTGCTCAATGCTATATATTATTTCCCAATGATGTATGGCTATCCTATGATGTTTGAGTAGATCCATTTTGTCTTATGGGTTAATTGATGATCGTGATTGGCTTGAGTTTCATGTTTTATTATTGGTGTTGTCCTATGGTGCACTCTGTGTCACGCAAGAGGGAGGGATCCCCGCTGTAGGGTTTGCAATATTTTCATGATTTGCTTATGGTGGGTGGCGTGAGTGATAGAAACACAAACCCAAGTAAGTAGGTTGTTTGCGTATGGGAATAAAGAGGACTTGATGCCTTATAATGCTATGGTTGGGTTTTACCTTAATGATCTTTAGTAGTTGCGGATGCTTGCTAGAGTTCCAATCATAAGTGCATATGATCGAAGAAGAGAAAGTATGTTAACTTATGCCTCTCCCTCAAATAAAATTGCAATAATGATTACCGGTCTAGTTATCGATTGCCTAGGGACAAATAACTTTCTCATGACAAAAAGCTCTCTAGTAAAACTAACTTAGTTGTGTATTCATCTAAACAGACCCTAGCTTATATTTATGTGCTCTTTATTATCTTGCAAACCTATCCAACAATACCTACAAAGTACTTCTAGTTTCATACTTGTTCTAGGTAAAGAGAGCTTTAAGCATGCGTAGAGTTGTATCGGTGGTCGATAGAACTTGAGGGAATATTTGTTCTACCTTTAGCTCCTCGTTGGGTTTGACACTCCTACTTATCGAAAGAGGCTACAATTGATCCCCTATACTTGTGGGTTATCAAGACCTCTTTTTGGCGTCGTTGTCAGGGAGTTATAGTGTGGGGTGAATATTCTCGTGTGTGCTTGTTTGCTTTATCACTAAGTAATTTTTATTTGATGTTATAAGTTTTTCTCTATCTTTAGTTATGGATATGGAACACGAAATACCAAAAAAATAGGTTTACTTGCTACTCATGTAGATGGGGAACCTGCTAAAACCCTCGATGCTCATTATGTGAAAGATATTATGTACTACTTTGATAATCCTGAGAAAACCCCATTCAACTTTACAATGGGAGTAACATTGGATCAACGTGAATACTTTAGGGATTATCGCTTGACTCAAAAAGGGAAACTATTATGGGATCAAATTTATATGTTGCATTGGTATGCTTGGCAACTATGCTTGAGATATGATTATACTTGTTGCTCTAGGATGAAGGCTCCACACCTTCCCTTTTCTTGTGAATTTAATGATGATGAAACCTTGGCTTCTTATGCTAACGGTATATATGATTATTATGATGTGGAACAAATAGAAGAATTTGTCGCTTTTATGGGTGCTTATGAAATTGAATCTTTGTTTGAAGAGTTTGAAGATTTTGATGATTCAGATTATAGACCTGAAAATTTAGCTATCCTTAAATATTGCTATGAGAATTATAAATACAATTATGATATTGATGAATTTATCGAGAAAGTTTCCGCTGTCCGAGAAGAGACTAATATTTTGCAGGAGTCTATGGAAGAAGAAATTGATGAAACTGTGAGCTCATTGGATGAAAAAGATGATGGGGAGAGCGAAGAACAAAAGGAGGAAGAGCGGATTAGATACTCGTGCCCACCTTCTAATGATAGTAACTCTTCAACTCATACATTGTTTAATTTCCCTTCATGCTTCCGAAGGATGATTGCTATGATGATTGTTATGATCTCATTGATTCTTTTGAAATATCCCTTTTTGATGATGCTTGCTATGCTTGTGGCCAAGAAGCCAATATGAATTATGCTTATGGAGATGAACTTTCTATAGTTCCTTACGTTAAACATGAAATTGTTGCTATTGCACTGCCACACCCTGATTTTCATGCCACAACACTTAAGCTAATAAATCATGATAAAATTTGGTTTGACAAAAACTTTTGAGTGCTTTGGACCTTGCCTTGTTTGGATTTTGTCTGTTGTTTGCAAGTGATCTAAAAATCAAATAAATCCTCCAACTCCTATACTTCATCTCCTTGCTCCAAACTCTTGAACCAATGATCATGCCATGTGTATAGAGCAATATAGTATTTTCTTACAAAAATAATTTGGCCAAAAAGTATTTTCAAAAATTAGTTTTCCAAAAACCCCTGAATTAAGATTTGTACTGCAAATACTTAATTCAGGGCAGTAAAAATCTTTCCAAAAATATGCTTGACTCCTATTAGATATAGGATACTCAGAAACCACAAAAATATAATTTTAAAAGTTATTTTACTATTTTATTTAAAAGCATTTTCTTAAGGCCAGAAATGGTATTTAATAGGGGAAAATAATTTTATTGTTTTCAAAATATTTGACAAAAATCAGGGAAACTCAATGGACATATATTTTCCATATATATGAGTTTAAACACATGGTCATGTTCAAAATATTGGACAAAACCTCCCAAAACCATTTCTGCCCATTTCAAGGATTTGAAAAATTTCTACAGGAAATATTCCCCAACAATTCCAAGAAAATTCTAGCATGTGACATATGACATGTTTAATGATCTTGACAAGTCCCATGTCATGGAGAGCAGTATAACCCCATGAAAGCCTCTTAAAACCACTTCTGTCCTTTTTCAAGTTTGAACATTTTTGCACCGTCAAACATGTCCAAATGCTCTCAAACTTGGTGCACATGCTCAAATAGTGTAATAATGCATCTAGACCAAATGGCACAAGTTGGAGAGAATGTTATCTTGATCAAAGTACCCCAAAACCCTCTCTGACCAGAATCAAATTTGAACAACTCTACTTTGCCAAGTGTGTCCTTTTGATTGAATTTTTGTGAACATGTTCAAATCCTCAAATTATGACACTACGCCGAGTGGTGCATCAAGGAGAATAGATTTGCATGACTAAATCTTGGTAAAGCCATTTCTGCTGATTTCTAGGGTTTACAAAAGTTGCATTGGAAACTTTGCCGAAATGAGCTCAAAATTGGTTGAAGGACCTAATTATATGTGACATTTCACCCTGTGGAGTGTCATGCCAAATGGAGTTCATTTGCTTAACCAAACAAGCATCAAACACCTTCTCGCACTTTACCAAAATTCCATTTTTGACCACTTCCACTAATCTTCATGACCCTATGTTTTTACCACAGCTGCCCCAGGTCACCTCCTACCTCCAGTAACTCTCCTCCTTCAACAGCTCAATTATTTTGGGGGTGAAACCCATCTCTTTCTCTCTCTGTTTACCCATGGCAACTCCTCCTCTCTCTCTCAATTCTATATGCAGCCCCCCACCTAGCTCCTGACCACTCTAGAGCATCCAAGGAAGCTCCAGGACACAAGTGGAAATGCCCCTGACCTTTTAAAATGGACATGCCGGCCATATACACGCTCTGGAGCGCGCTACAGTGCGCTCCCGCACTGTAGCCGCCCCTGCCAAGCACCTCCGGCCACCTCAGGCCTCCCCAGCGTGCCCGACGATGCTCCTCGACGTCCGCGTCACGCTACACTGTCGGCCCCCTCCTCTCTCTCCCTCTCCGGCTCTCCTCCCATGCGCACAGAGCGCCGCCCGAGCGCGCCAGTCATTGCCCGTGATGGGAACCCGCTCTGCCGCGTTCCCCGCTCCCTCTCTTCTCCCCCTGGGCGTAGTCGACCCCCACGAGCACCCCAGACACACTCAAACAGGCCCCCGTGACCCGTGGCGACAGCAACGAGCTCGCCGGCGCACAAGTCCATGGTGGAGCATCGCGCGGCTATATAAGCCTGCCCCGGGCCGTTCAAGTGGCATCCGCTTCCTCCTCACACCCCCGGGAACGCGCCCGCACCACCCAATCAACCCCGGAGAACTTCTATGCTCGGGATCGACCGGAGCTCCGCCGCCTCGGTCGACCGTTGATCTCGCGGTACAGCCCCTCTCCGCCCCCGCTTTTGCTGGATCTGGAACCACCAGACCTCACTGACCCATTCCCCTCTTTCTCCTGCTCCTATTGCAGCTCGGAACGAGATAACCAAGCACCGCCCGAAGCTCCTCCGCCGTGCCTCCTCATCGCCGGCGAACCAGGCCACCCCGGCGACCAACTCTGGCACCACCCGAACGACGACACGACGAGGAGTCCAGCGGTGCCATCAGCTCACCCCGCCGTGCCCGGAAACGTCACCGGTGAGCTCGCCGCCCTCTCTGACCCTAGGTTGACGACGACGGCCGTGGGGCCCGTCAGTTAGCCTCACATACTGACAGGTAGGCCCCACCCGTCAGGTTTAAAACGCAGGCGCGCGTGAACCGTTTCGCTGCGACGGCTGAAGGCGTATTTTGCTTTTACGCCTTCGAAATGGCAGCCTCCAGCGGGCTGAATCCCCTCTGGGCCTGCTGCACTGTGGCCCTTCTGGCCCAGTTGCACAGTGCTGCTTCTCCTTTTTCTTTTTCTGGAAACTTGCAAAAATTCCACATGATTAAATATTAATCCAAATGCAATAATTCCAACTCCCATATTTTTCTAAAAATCCCACCTATTTAATGGTGTAACTTTCATAAATATCCATCAAAATTTTCTGCACTGTTCAAATTTAAATTCAAATTTGAGCATTTATATTCCCCTCTGAAAATCCATTTCTCCTATTATACAACTCCAAATCCATAACTAATAATTTTCCCCTTCTTAGAGTTCCCCCTAGTACTTATCAAAAATAAGTTGACATTTTTCTGAGCACTTTGGTTTTTCTGTTTTACTATTGCCTTATTTTCTCGTTATTTTCTTGCGACGATTAGATCCCGTATTAGACGAAGTTGCTGAAGAAGAAGAAGAAGAAGAAGGATTTGAAGAACTTGAAGACTTTGAAGACCAAGGCAAGCAGCCCTTTGACCATGATGAACCATTTTACATCATGATGGCATTTTCGTTGCTTCACTGAGTGCATGATATACCTTGAATGGCAACCTTGCTAGGCTTGCCTCCGTTGCATACTCCATTGATACTTGCATTTTTCATGACTCTACCCTTGCTTAGAGTTGTGTTGGTGGGTTGTAGAAATATGCTATAGTAAATGGCTACGCAAAGTGGGTCAGGGTTATGCATGGAAAGAAACAAGTGTGGTTTGACATACTTGCAAACAACTCAGTGGGTGCCACTAATGCCCCTGGGAGATGATGAAGAACTAGGTCACTACTTGGTGGAGAGGTAGTGTACCGAGGCTCGATAAAAGTGTTGTTTACAGAGACGAATTAGATTTAAGATTTTTCGACTGTCCCAACCTTACATGCACAACCACTCTACCCTTGTATGGGAAAGGGCATTATTGATTACCTAGGCCGATACTAGCTTGGAGCCCGCATTACTAGTGACGGGGGAGAGTTGGTGCTCTCTCTCGGGACGGGGTCGTGCCAGGTAGGGTGGCCAAGAACATTTTTATGGGGCACCGGACACACCGTTGGTACCCCATGCCAGTGGTATGTGATGAATATGGGAACAAGGCTCCACAATTTTAAGTTGTGAAAGGTTGGGCACGGGGGTTACTACCAATCGAGTGGACTCCATGTTAGTGTCGTCTAGGGAAAGATAGTGATCGGGTGCTTACCTCGGTTACTTGAAGTACCGCGGGTCGTGGATGACACGGAAGTTCCCCGGATCTTGTGGGTAAAGTGTGCAACCTCTGCAGAGTGTAAAACTATTCGAATAGCCGTGTCCACGGTCAAGGACAGTTGGGTGGTGCTGCTTAGACTACGTCCATATGTTTCTGACAAACAACACGGTTTGGAAAAAATATTGACGTGATTCATGAGGAAGTCACGATGAGCTTGAGCATGAGTTGTTCATAACTCTCTCTCGATGTTGATGTCTGTAACCTCCTGATACTTGTTGCAGACGCATTCATATCCTTGATAAATGTTGATCATACTTGCATGAGAAAAACTAGCTTTCCGCAAAAATGCCAAATTAGTAGTAGTGCCTTGCATAATAATTCTGTTATCACCCTTGGGTTGCTTGCGAGTACATTCAAAGTACTCATTGGCTTGCCACTGGTTATTTTATTGGCCAGGCATGAAAGAACATGATATGAAGAAGAATACTTCGGTGACGAGCATGCGAGCTAGGACGCTTCTCAGTCAGAATGCCTGTAGGGTTAAGGCAGATGGCATGGGTCCAAATTATCGACGAAGATTTCCGCTGCGATGCTATACTCAAGACTTGACCATAATGGTCCTAGTTGTGTAATACGGTATGTATGGATGTAAGACTCTTGTTATTCAGCTTCTGTGTGTTCAGTGAGCATTGATCTTTGGGATCACTGTACACGTGCACTCGGTGATAATGACTTATGAGTCGGGGTCCCCACAGAGCTCGTATCAGAGCCATCCTGACTATTAGGAAGCCTTAGTTAGCATGGACGTTAGTTAGCTTGAGACCATCTAAACTTCTCTTCTTTTCTAAGCTTACCAAACCCGAGGGATATTTTCCATCTTGACCTCCCCTATTCAACTTTTGTAGATGGCTGTCGCCCCCTTGAGACTCCTTATGACAGGATTTCCATCACTCCTAAAAGACTGCCTCCAACGATGCCACTATCCCTTGCTGCCCATATACACCCTGCATGAACTGGAAAATGATGTGCTCGAGAAGGAGTTCTACGCCAAGGTTTTTGTGCCTGCCAAGACCTCACCCCAGGGGTGGTTCTTCATTGGACCACCCATGCCAACAAAAGACCTGGCCATTCAGCAAGTGGCATATGAAGCGCTCCTCCGTCTTCGAGGCCTCCTTCCAGAAATGAAAGAAGAACACGCCACCCGCTACCTACCTGGAAAGAACGGATTTGGAGCCCCAGCTCAAGTGATGATTTCCCCAGAAGATGAGGATCCAACCCTCAAGTACCAGATCCGCTTCATTAACGCAGGAGACTACCTTCTACGTCACCTTACCGAAGCATTCCTTAAGGCTCGCCAAGACCTCCCTTCACTTCTGCACCTCCACTACCTCGAGAAGAAGAAGGTGGCCGAGCAAGGACAGCAAATCACTGCCTTACAAGCCCACCTTGCCAATCAGGAGCAACAAATCGAGGAACTTCGGAAAACCCGCAACCAAACCCCACGCAGGAGGCACAGGAATGAATTTGCATATCCACCTCGTAGAAGATCGTCGTCAGGCCTTCGACGACATAACCCAAGACTGGATAACAACCCTTTTTCCGTCACTTGTCACGGGTGTGGTGAACTTGGGCACATTAAAAGGATGTGTCCCAACAAGCAGCCGACTATCGCATTCCCTTTGGCACCACAAGGGGAACCCAGAAACTGAAGACTGAGCGCCCTTCTCTCCGATCAAGTGTGACTACCGAGTCCGAGGACCCCTAGGGTAGGATGAGTCGTGTACCCCCATATGCGTAGTCGAGTCCGTGAGATGGTTCGAATGGCACCACATTTTGTGTTGCTTGTTTTTACTTGTTTGTGTTTTGATATAAGTTGCACATTTGCCCTAGGCAGCTTGTACGCGACTATATCACCTATCTTATCATAATGAATGTGCGTGGCCTTAACGGCACCTGTTTGCTTGAACTTGCACTATAGAACCACCTTTAGGTATTCCCCTCCTCTATGCTACTTTTCCCTATCATCCCTCTCCTCAACTGAAGGCCAGCAAGACAAGATACACCAAGGATTCTACCTCGGCGACCAACTAGCACTGAAGAACTTTTCTACAGCCTCCTCGACCAAGTAAAACCCCGTAGAGTTGTGTTTAACCCCCCAGACTAGAAACCCATTCCTAGACCCTTCGAGACTTCACGAGATACCCCAGCTTGAGTCCTTAACCATGTGCTTAACCCACAGAATTGCAAGAGAACCAGTTAAGCCTCTGTAAACCTTGCACAGCACTGGGATCATTATGGAACTAGTGGACATAGTGAACAAGCACATTATCATCCTAATATAGCACAAGAGTTGATGCTTTCGGTGGTATAAGGTTATTTGTTTAAAGGACTAGATAGAACAACCGGCATCTCAGGAACCGTGCTTAAGGATAAGGTGACAAACGTTCGCTCGCACACTAGATCCTTGAAACCCTTACGCCTTACCAAGCCACAACATGGTCGGATCCTGACCTTGGGCTTTGGCTCTAGATCGATAAGACCTTGGCCAATGCTCAACCGTGACCATCACCAATGCCTCAGCCCACCTTACGTACCCCATAGACTTCATGGAGTGCTTGGACAAGTTAGTTGTCATCCTTCCTTGATGACATACTTGTCTACCCGAAGATGGAAGAAGAGCCATTCAGCTAGTGAAGGAACATTTGAAGACCGCCATGTTAAGGAGGAAGAACTACACCAACCACCATCGTCAAGGAGTGAAATTTCTCATCAAAGACCAGGTGTATCTGCAAGCCACTTCTCTCAAAGGAACCAAGCATTTCCATGTCAAAGGGAAGCTCACACCAAGATTTATCGGCCCTCTCCAAGATCACTGCAAGACGAAGAATAAACGGCTACCAGCTAGAGTTATCACCTGAGTCACCCGCTGTGCACAACGTTTTTCCACACGACACCACTTAGAAAACGTTTCCAACTTCCTAACTAGCCCGGTCTCTACAAGGACATCAACCACGAGCCATCGACCTCCAGCCCAATATGACCTACGCGAGAGATCCCAATTGCAATCTGGATCAAGCAGGACGACAAACACGAAGCCATGCCATCGAGTACTTCAAGGTTCAATGGAGCACCAGACGGAAGCAGAAGCAGTATGAGGACGTGAAGACTACCCCAAACCCAAGTTTCCGTATTCCTTTCCGCGCCTACTCTGGGAATCTCGGGGACGAGATTCTTGTAAGGGGGGTAGGTCTGTCACACCCTGATTTTCATGCCACAACACTTAAGCTAATAAATCATGATAAAATGTGGTTTGACAAAAACTTTTGACTGTTTTGGACCTTGCCTTGTTTGGATTTTGTCTGTTGTTTGCAAGTGCTCTAAAAATCAAATAAATCCTCCAACTCCTATACTTCATCTCCTTGCTCCAAACTCTTGAACCAATGATCATGCCATGTGTATAGAGCAATATAGTATTTTCTTACAAAAATAATTTGGCCAAAAAGTATTTTCAAAAATTAGTTTTCCAAAAACCCCTGAATTAAGATTTGTACTGCAAGTACTTAATTCAGGGCAGTAAAAATCTTTCCAAAAATATGTTTGACTCCTATTAGATATAGGATACCTAGAAACCACAACAATATAATTTTAAAAGTTATTTTACTATTTTATTTAAAAGATTTTTCTTAAGGCCGGAAATGGTCTTTAATAGGGAAAAATTATTTTATTGTTTTAAAAATATTTGACAAAAATCAGGGAAACTCAATGGACATATATTTTCCATATATATATATGAGTTTAAACACATGGTCATGTTCAAAATATTGGACAAAACCTCCCAAAACCATTTCTGCCCATTTTAAGGATTTGAAATATTTCTACAGGAAATATTCCCCAACAATTCGAAGAAAATTCTAGCATGTCACATATGACATGTTTAATGATCTTGACAAGTCCCATGTCATGGAGAACAGTATAACCCCATGAAAGCCTCTCAAAACCACTTCTGTCCTTTTTCAAGTTTGAACATTTTTGCACTGTCAAACATGTCCAAATGCTCTCAAACTTGGTGCACATGCTCAAATGGTGTAATAATGCATCTAGACCAAATGGCACAAGTTGGAGAGAATGTTATATTGATCAAAGTACCCCCAAACCCTCTCTGACCAGAATCAAATTTGAACAACTCTACATTGCCAAGTGTGTCCTTTTGATCTGAATTTTTGTGGACATGTTCAAATCCTCAAATGATGACACTACACCAAGTGGTGCATCAAGGAGAATAGATTTGCATGACTAAATCTTGGTAAAGCCATTTCTGCTGATTTCTAGGGTTTACAAAACTTGCATTGGCAACTTTGCCCAAATGAGCTCAAAATTGGTTGAAGGACCTAATTATATGTGCCATTTCACCCTGTGGAGTGTCATGCCAAATGGAGTTCATTTGCTTAACCAAACAAGCATCAAACACCTTCTCCCACTTTACCAAAATTCCATTTTTGACCACTTCCAGTAATCTTCATGACCCTATGTTTTTACCACAGCTGCCCTAGGTCACCTCCTACCTCTAGTAACTCTCCTCCTTCAACAGCTCAATTATTTTGGGGGTGAAACCCATCTCTTTCTCTCTTTGTTTACCCATGGCAACTCCTCCTCTCTCTCTCTCATTACTATATGCAGCCCCCCACCTAGCTCCTGACCACTCTAGAACATCCAAGGAAGCTCCAGGACACAAGTGGACATGCCCCTGACCTTTTAAAATTGCCATGCCGGCCATATGCACGCTCTGGAGCGTGCTACAGTGCGCTCCCGCACTGTAGCCGCCCCCTGCCAAGCACCTCCGGCCACCTCGGGCCTCCCCAGCGCGCCCGACAATGCTCCTCGACGTCCGTGTCACGCTACACTGTCGGCCCCCTCCTCTCTCTCCCTCTCCGCCTCTCCTCCCATGCGCACAGAGCGCCGCCCGAGCGCGCCAGTCATTGCCCGCGATGGGGACCCGCTCTGCCGCGTTCCCCGCTCCCTCTCTTCTCCCCCTGGGCGTAGTCGACCCCCACGAGCACCCCAGACACACTCAAACAGGCCCCCGTGACCCGTGGCGACGGCAACGAGCTCGCCGGCGCACAAGTCCATGGTGGACCATTGCGCGGCTATATAAGCCCGCCCCAGGCCGTTCCAGTGGCATCCGCCTCCTCCTCACACCCCCAAGAACGCGCCCGCACCACCCAATCAACCCCGGAGAACTTCTATGCTCGGGATCGACCGGAGCTCCGCCGCCTCGGTCGACCGTTGATCTCGCGGTACAGCCCCTCTCCGCCCCCGCTCTTGTTCGATCTGGAACCACCAGACCTGACTGACCCATTCCCCTCATTCTGCCGCTCCTATTGCAGCTCGGAACGAGCTAAGCAAGCACCTCCCGAAGCTCCTTCGTTGTGCCTCCTCGTCGCTGGCGAACCAGGCCACCCCGGCGACCAACTCCGGCACCACCCGAACGGTGACACGACGAGGAGTCCAGCGGTGCCATCAGCGCACCCCGCCGTGCCCGGAAACGTCGCCGGTGAGCTCACCGCCCTCTCTGACCCTAGGTTGACGACAACGGCCGTGGGGCCCGTCAGTCAGCCTCACATACTGACGGGTGGGCCCCACCCGTCAGGTTTAAAACGCTCGCGCGTGCGAACCGTTTCGCTGCGACGGCTGAAGGCGTATTTTGCTTTTATGCCTTCGATGTGGCAGCCTCCCGCAGGCTGAATCCCTTCTGGGCCTGCTACACTGTGGCCCTTTTGGCCCTGTTGCACAGTGCTGCTTCTCCTTTTTCTTTTTCTGGAAATTTGCAAAAATTCCACAGGATTAAATATTAATGCAAATGCAATAATTCCAACTCCCATATTTTTCTAAAATTCCCACCTATTTAATGGTGTAACTTCCATAAATATCCATCAAACTTTTCTGCACTGTTCAAATTTAAATTCAAATTTGAGCATTTATATTCCCCTCTGAAAATCCATTTCTCCTATTATACAACTCCAAATCCATAACTAATAATTTTCCCCTCCTTAGAGTTCCCCCTAGTATTTATCAAAAATAAGTTGACATTTTTCTGAGCACTTTGGTTTTTCTATTTTACTATTGCCTTATTTTCTCGTTATTTTCTTGCGACGATTAGATCCCGTATTAGACGAAGTTGCTGAAGAAGAAGAAGAAGGAGAAGGATTTGAAGAACTTGAAGACTTTGAAGACCAAGGCAAGAAGCCCTTTGACCATGATGAACCATTTTACATCATGATGGCATTTTTGTTGCTTCACTGAGTGCATGATATACCTTGAATGGCAACCCTGCTAGGCTTGCCTCCGTTGCATACTCCATTGATACTTGCATTTTTCATGACTCTACCCTTGCTTAGAGTTGTGTTGGTGGGTTGTAGAAATATGCTATAGTAAATGGCTATGCAAAGTGGGTCAGGGTTATGCATGGAAAGAAACAAGTGTGGTTTGACATACTTGCAAACAGCCCAGTGGGTGCCACTAATGCCCCTGGGAGATGATGATGAACTAGGTCACTACTTGGTGGAGAGGTAGTGTACCGAGGCTCGATAAAATTGTTGTTTACAGAGACGGATTAGATTTAAGATTTTTCGACTGTCCCAACCTTACATGTGCAACCACTCTACCCTTGTATGGGAAAGGGCATTATCGATTACCTAGGCCGATACTAGCTTGGAGCCCGCATTACTAGTGATGGGGGAGAGTTGATGCTCTCTCTTGGGACGGGGTCGTGCCAGGTAGGGCGGCCAAGAACATTTTTATGAGGCACCAGACACACCGTTGGTACCCCGTGCCAGTGGTATGTGATGAATATGGGAGCAAGGCTCCACAATTTTAAGTTGTGAAAGGTTGGGCACGGGGGTTACTACCAATCGAGTGGACTCCATGTTAGTGTCATCTAGGGAAAGATAGTGATCGGGTGCTTACCCCGGGTACTTGAAGTACCGCGGGTCGTGGATGACACGAAAGTTCCCCGGATCTTGTGGGTAAAGTGTGCAACCTCTCAGAGTGTAAAACTATTCGAATAGCCGTGTCCATGGTCAAGGACAGTTGGGTGGTGCTGCTTAGACTACGTCCATATGTTTTTGACAAACAACATGATTTGGAAAAAATATTGATGTGATTCATGAGGAAGTCACGATGAGCTTGAGCATGAGTTGTTCATAACTCTCTCTCGATGTTGATGTCGGTAACCTCCTGATACTTGTTGCAGACGCATTCATATCCTTGATAAATGTTGATCATACTTGCATGAGAAAAACTAGCTTTCCGCAAAAATGCCAAATTAGCAGTAGTGCCTTGCATAATAATTCTGTTATCACCCTTGGGTTGCTTGCGAGTACATTCAAAGTACTCATTGGATTGCCACTGGTTATTTTATTGGCCAGGCATGAAAGAACATGATATGAAGAAGAATACTTCGGTGATGAGCATACGAGCTAAGACGCTTCCCAGTCAGAATGCCTGTAGGGTTAAGGCAGATGGCATGGGTCCAAGTTATCGACGAAGATTTCCGCTGCGATGCTATACTCAAGACTTGACCATAATGGTCCTACTTATGTAATACGGTATGTATGGATGTAAGACTCTTGTTATTCAGCTTCTGTGTGTTCAGTGAGCATTTATCTCTGGGATCACTGTACACGTGCACTCGGTGATCACGACTTATGAGTCGGGGTCCCCACATGCACCCATGCATGATAGTCCTATTATCTTTTTGAATTCTTCCGACTACACTATATCGGAGAAGTTTGTCCTTATTAAGGATTATATTGATGGGTTGCGTTTTACTACTACACATGATGATTTTGATAAATATAATATGCATGTTCTTGCTGCTCCTAATTGCAATTATTATGAGAGAGGAACTACATCTCCGCCTCTCCATGTTTCCAATATGATAAAATTGCAAGAAACTGTTTATATTATGCATTGGCCTTTACTATGTGTGCATGAATTGTTCTTTTATGACATGCCGATGCATAGGAAGAGAGTTAGACTTCGTTGTTGCATGATATATGTTACTTTGTGCTCACTACTAAATCACAAATCATTGTTAATTAAAATTGGCTTAGATATACCTTGGGATCCGGGTGGATTCATTACTTGAGCACTATATGCCTAGCTTAATGGCTTTAAAGAAAGCGCTGCCAGGGAGACAACCCAGAAGTTCTAGAGAGTCATTTATTTCTATTGAGTGCTTTTATATAGTTTTAAAACAAGACAAAAAGAGGGGAACACAAAACTTTTCAAAAAGGAAAGTGGAAGTGAGAGAGACAAGCATTCTTGAAGTGGGGGAGCTCCTTGAACTTTGTTCATGCTCACGGAAACTTTGTGAATCTTGATTACAGAAAATTTTCAACAAAAACAATTCTCCCCTTGTAGAATTCCATTGTATTATAAAAATAATGTGCCAAGATTTGCCTTTAGGATGTTTACATTGCTTGTTGGTTTGTGCGGTGCAGAACAGAAACTTTGGCTGTAGTGCACGATTTTACATTTTTTACTGGAACGTCAAACGGTTCTGAAACTTTCTTCACTGTCTTTATATACAAATTTTTTATTTTTCCTAATTTATTCAGAATTTTTGGAGTACCAGAAGTATGGTGAATGTTTAGATTACTACAGACTGTCCTGTTTAAGACAGATTCTGTTTTTGATACATAGTTTGCTTGTTTTGATGAATTTATCAATTTCTATCAGTGGATTAAGCCATGGAAAAGTTATATTACAGTAGTTACAATGCAAAAACAAAATATGAATTGGTTTGCAACAGTACTTAGAGTAGTGATTTGCTTTATTATACTAACGGATCTTACCGAACTTTCTGTTAAGTTTTGTGTGATTGTAGTTTTCAAGTTTTGGGAGAGATCATGATGGATGAAGGAATAAGGAGTGGCAAGAGCCTAAGCTTGGGGATGCCTGAGGCACCCCAAGGAAATATTCAAGGACTCCCAAGCAACCAAGCTTGGGGATTCCCCGGAAGGCATCCCCTCTTTATTCTAATGATCATCGGTAATTTCACTTGGAGCTATATTTTTATTCGTCACATGATATGCGTAAATCTTGGAGCATCTTTTGCATTTAGTTTTCACTTTTCTTTTATGCACCATGCTGGTATGAGATAGTCCTTGGTTGATTTATAGAATTCTCATTGCACTTCACTTATATCTTTTGAGTATGGCTTTATAGAATGCTTCATGTGCTTCACTTATATCTTTTGAAGTTTGGATTGCTTGTTTCTCTTCACATGGAAAACCGCCATTTGTAGAATGCTCTTTTGCTTCACTTATATTTGTTAGAGCGTGGGCATATCTTTTGTAGAAAGGATTAAAGTCTCTTGCTTCACTTATATCTATTTAGAGAGATGACAGGAACTGGTCATTCACATGGTTAGTCATAAAATCCTACATAAAACTTGTAGATCACTGAATATGATATGTTTGATTCCTTGCAATAGTTTTGCGATATAAAGATGGTAATGTTAGAGTCATGCTAGTGGGTAGTTGTGGATTTTAGAAATACTTGTGTTGAAGTTTGTGATTCCCGTAGCATGCATGTATGGTGAACCGTTATGTGATGAAGTTGGAGCATGATTTATTTATTTATTGTCTTCCTTATGAGTGGCAATCGGGGACGAGCGATGGTCTTTTCCTACCAATCTATCCCCCTAGGAGCATGCGTGTAGTACTTTGTTTCGATGACAAATAGATTTTTGCAATAAGTATGTGAGTTCTTTATGACAAATGTTGAGTCCATGGATTATACGCACTCTCACCCTTCCATCATTGCTAGCCTCTTCGGTACCATGCATTGCCCTTTCTCACCTCGAGAGTTGGTGCAAACTTCGCCGGTGCAACCAAACCCCATGATATGATACGTTCTATCACACATAAGTCTCCTTATATATTCCTCAAAACAGCCACCATACCTACCTATTATGGCATTTCCATAGCCATTCCGAGATATATTACCATGCAACTTCCATCATCATCATATACATGACTTTAGCATTTATTGTCATATTGCTTTGCATGATTGTAAGATATCTAGCATGATGTTTTCATGGCTTGTCCGTTTTTTTGATGTCATTGCTACGCTAGATCATTGCACATCCTGGTACACCGCCGGAGGCATTCATATAGAGTCATATGTTTGTTCTAGTATCGAGTTCTAATATTGAGTTGTAAGTAAATAAAAGTGTGATGATCATCATTATTAGAGCATTGCCCCATAAATAAAAGAGAGAGGCCAAAGAATCCTAAATAAAAAAGGGTGCCAAAGAAGCCCGCCAAAAAACAAGAAAAAGGGGGGCAATGTTACTATCCTTTTACCACACTTGTGCTTCAAAGTAGCACCATGTTCTTCATATAGAGAGTCTCTTGAGTTATCACTTTTATATACTAGTGGGAATTTTCATTATAGAACTTGGCTTTATATTCCAATGATGGGCTTCCTCAAATGCCCTAGGTCTTCATGAGCAAGCAAGTTGGATGCACACCCACTTAGTTTCCAGTTTAAGCTTTCATACACTTATAGCTCTTAGTGCATCCGTTGCATCGCAATCCCTACTCCTCGCATTGACATTGATTAGCCGCGTCGATGTGAGACTTTATTCCTTTTGTCTTCTCCACACAACCTCCACCATCATATTCTATTCCACCTATACTGCTATGTCCATGGCTCACGCTCATGTATTGAGTGAAAGTTGAAAAGGTTTGAGAATGTCAAAAGTATGAACCAATTGCTTGGCTTGTCATCGGGGTTGTGCATGATTTGAATATTTTGTGTGCTGAAGATGGAGCATAGCTAGACTATATGATTTTGTAGGGATAACTTTCCTTGGCCATGTTATTTTGAAAAGACATGATTGCTTTATTAGTATGCATGAAGTATTATTGTCTTAATGTCAAATGATAGACTATTGCTTTGAATCACTCGTGTCTTAATATTCATGCCATGATTAGATTACATGATCAAGATTATGCTAGGTAGCATTCCACATCAAGAATTATATTTTCTATCATTTACCTACTCGAGGACGAGCAGGAATTAAGCTTGGGGATGCTGATACGTCTCCGTCGTATCTATAATTTTTTATTGTTCCATGCCAATATTATACAACTTTCATATACTTTTGGCAACTTTTTATACAATTTTTGGGACTAACATATTGATCCAGTGCCCAGTGCTAGTTCCTGTTTGCTGCATGTTTTTTGTTTCGCAGAAAATCCACATCAAACGGAGTCAAAACGGGATAAAAACTGAAGGAGATTTTTTTGGAATAAATGTGAATTTTGGGAAGTGAAATCAACGCGAGATGATGCTCGAGGGGCCCACGAGGCAGGGGTGCGCCCCAGGGGCGCAGGCGCGCCCCTGACCCTCGTGGCCACCCGGAAAGGCGGTTGATGCCCTTCTTTCGCCGCAAGAAAGCTAATATCCAGATAAAATCGTGTCCAAAATTCAGCCCAATCGGAGTTATGGATCGGGCAGAATCTGGAGCACGGAAACAGAGAGAGACAGAGAGACATATCCAATCTCAAAGGGGCTCTTGCCCCTCCCATGACATGAAGACCAAGGACCAGATGGGAAACCCTTCTCCCATCTAGGGATAAGGTCAAGGAAGAAGAAGAAGAACAAGAAGAAGAAGGAAGAGGAGGAGGGCTCTCTGTCCCCCTCTCTTCCGGTGGCGCCGGAACACCGCCGGGGCCATCATCATCACCGCAATCTACACCAACAACTTCACCGCCATCATCACCAACTCTTCCCCCCTTTATGCAGCATTGTAACCCCTCTTTTACCCGTTGTAATCTTTACTTAAACATGGTGCTCAATGCTATATATTATTTCCCAATGATGTATGGATATCCTATGATGTTTGAGTAGATCCGTTTTGTCCTATGGGTTAATTGATGATCGTGATTGGTTTGAGTTGCATGTTTTATTATTGGTGCTGTCCTATGGTGCTCTCCGTGTCGCGCAAGCGCGAGGGATCCCCACTGTAGGGTTTGCAATATGTTCATGATTTGCTTATGGTGGGTGGTGTGAGTGATAGAAACACATACCCGAGTAAGTAGGTTGTTTGCGTATGGGAATAAAGAGGACTTGATGCCTTATAATGCTATGGTTGGATTTTACCTTAATGGTCTTTAGTAGTTGCGGATGCTTGCTAGAGTTCCAATCATAAGTGCATATGATCCAAGAAGAGAAAGTATGTTAGCTTATGCCTCTCCCTCAAATAAAATTGCAATAATGATTACCGGTCTAGTTATCGATTGCCTAGGGACAAATAACTTTCTCGTGACAAAAAGCACTCTAGTAAAACTAACTTAGTTGTGTCTTCATCTAAACAACCCCTAGCTTTTATTTGCGTGCTCTTTATTATCTTGCAAACCTATCCAACAACACCTACAAACTACTTCTAGTTTCGTACTTGTTCTAGGTAAAGCGAAAATTAAGCGTGCATAGAATTGTATCAATGGTCGATAGGACTTGAGGGAATATTTGTTCTACCTTTAGATCCTCGTTGGGTTCGACACTCCTACTTATCGAAAGAGGCTACAATTGATCCCCTATACTTATGGGTTATCACGAATCAAGAGTCCGAACTTGCTAAGGCATGTCAAAGTGCACAAGAGGCCTGGGTCGAAGCCCAGGGCGCCCTCCAGGAAATCCAAGAGGCCAAGGAAATTGCGGCGGGTAAGGCTTTTATTATGCAAAGCAAGTATGTGAAGAAGAGGTAGCTCTTACTGACCTGGATTTGGAGTTCTCTGGGGGCGTTTGCGGGTCTGCCGCGCAGTGGCTCTGACGCTGTGGAATTCTTCTAAGCCGAAGATGGGTACTCAACAGAGAAGTTGTTCTGGTCGCAATATCTTGCGCCAGAACATCCGGTGCTCTTTAGCGATCAGCTAAAACAGTTGGTCGAGCTGCATAGGGTGGCCGAACTAGCCATGAAGGACTTGACAATCCAGTTGTGGCCTGCCGAAGCCATACCCAATAGCTACTTTGGGCTCGTGAAGCGGTTGGTCAATGCCTGCCCCCGGCTTGACGTCATCAAGCGGTCAGTCTGTATTGAAGGTGCGCGGATGGCCTTCGCCCGTGTCAAGGTTCAGTGGGTGAAGATGAATGTCGTCAAGCTCACAACCGAAGGACCGCCCGAAGGCAAGGACCACCGCACGCCCAAATGATATTTTAGCGATGTACTGGAGGGATCACGCATTGTAGCGGAGCAATGTGCTAAGGACATTATTTTTGAATGAACATAGTCATGTTATCCTGTCCTGTAGTATGAAACAGAGCTGATATGTAATATAATGCTTGTTATTTTTAAGATTTTACCTCCTATGCGGCCGTTTTTATTAAATCTGAGAGTTGGCCAGTCGTCGGCTTCAGCCCCCATGTAGGTAGTACGAGGGTGTTCGGGATGAAATCTAAACACTCTTTGTCCAAAAATGTGGTCCTTGAAGGAGGTGTTTAGCACAACGAGCCAAGCAATCGGACTATGTGGCTTTATCACCCTCACTTAGCCATAGGAGTTTGACAATAGAAATTTAGGCGCAGCCCCTAGTACTTCATGAGTCCGAACTAGGGTGTTGTAAACACCTGATCGGGTAAAGACTGATTCATCGCATATGTCGGATTTCGGGTTCCGACAGACCCTTGAGGTTCGAACACTAGGGTGCGCACGGAGATTTCTCCTCCTTCGTACCTGCACCCCTCCGCCTCGTTAAGGTCTAAGCTATGGAAAGAATAACACGAGGGACACGAGGTTTATACTGGTTCGGGCCACCGTTGTGGTGTAATACCCTACTCCAGTGTGTGGTGTGGTGGATTGCCTCTTGGGCTGATGATGATGAACAATACAAGGAAGAACAGCCTCGCGAGGGTCTGTTCTTGGCTGGGGGGGATGAACTGCTGGGAGGAGTTCAGTCACCCTTCTCTCTCTCTCTCTCTCTCTCTCTCTCTCTCTCTCTCTGATCCTTTGATCCTTCGATTCCTCCTCCCTCACCCTACGGGTGGCCGGTCCTATTTATAGAGGCCCTGGTCCTCTTCCCAAATATCGAGCGGGAAGGGAGCCAACAATGGTGGGCTAATTTGAAGGGGGACAACTAGTATTAGCTATCCTGACAAAAGTAGTCTTCGCCTGCGCAAAGCTCTGGTGGTGACGCCATCTTGGGCTCCACGATGACCTCCGTCTCGTAGTCCTCCTGGTCTTGGTCTCGTTGCACCGAAATGGAAACCTTTGCCTGATGCCTCGGTACCCGCGTTTGCGCTTGCCCCCTTTGCACCAAAGAGGAAAGGAGGACACTGCGCGGGCTGGCACCCGCCTGGCGCCCTTGGTCGTCATGGCTTGCGTCACGGGCACCTCGTGAGGTACCCCGCCTTGGTCTCTCCGCCTCCTCGTGAGACAGCCTGATGAGGCCGTGCCTGAGGAAGCTCCGCGTCGTCTGCCCCGCAAGGCTTGGCCCCTCGCGAGGGTCTTGGTTTTGTGTTGGTGAAGATGGGCCGCGCTGGGCCCCCCTTTGAGCCACGTCGCAGGCCGCAGGCAGGCAAGTCTGGGGACCCCCGTTCCCAGAACGCCGACAGTATCCCCCGGGCCCAAGGTGCACCCGGACTTGGCCATGTAGGGAGGCGGAAGGGCAAGAGCGAAGCGCCGCGGGCCCTAACAGCCTGCGGCCTTGGGCGCCGCATGGCGGTTGATTGGACGTGGGCGTCTCCACTTCCCCATGGCGCCTCGGCAACTGCACGGATTTGACAAGTCCCTGCATGCAAAGCGGGTCATAATTACCTGCGATCGTGGGGGCCGTCAGTTGGCCCTCGCCAGCTATAAGTACGGATCGGTGCGTGCCCTTCCAGTTCATCTCCCCTTGCTCCTCCTTCTTCTTCATGGCCCCGTCGAGGAGGTTCTCGGCCGCAGAGAAAGGGAAGGCTCGCCAGGTTGAGCCCGCCTCTCCACCGCCCAAGCGCGGCCGAGGGCGCCCTCGCAAACATCCTATGGCCACCACGCCAGCTCCCCGCGGCCGTGGAGGTGATTTTCAGCATAGCGACAGGCGGATTGCTGCGGCCGGGGGGCGCGCTCCGGCTGCGCATCCCCCTATGCCGCGCTTTCGCACTGCTGAGGTGTTGCCGGAGTTCATCGTGTGGTCGGCGTAGCCGACTAGCACCCGGCTTCCACTTCCTCGCTTCCTCCTTGGCGAGCTCCTAGCCGGCGCCCCGGGCGGCCTCTGGCTTCAGTCCGACGGCTGCTGCAGCCGGGCCTCATGAGTTTCACTGGAGGTCTCCGCAGCCGGGAGCCTGGCTCTGGCCTGTGGTTGGCAGACGTTTGCCCGCGCGCGTGGCCTGGGCCGTCGGTGTACCCTGCACTTCAAGTTTGACGGCGATGCCACCCTCTACGTGAGGGTGTTTGGGGAAGATGGTCGCCGCGCAGGGTGCTGCCCCGAGGACGACGACCGCGGCCGGGAACCCAGCTTCGGCGACGATGGAGAAGACAACGCTCGTGTGACCGGCGGCGCTCAGGGTTCCCCAAGCTTCTCCGGTTCTTCTTCAGGCGGCGACTCCTCTAGCGGTGTCCGCGGTCAGCCTCCACGCCGTCGTATCTGCTTGAGAGGTGGTAGCGCGTCCGCCTGCCGTCGCGCCCCGGTGAAGCGCGAGAGGGAGTCTGCCTGAGCCTCGGAGGCAGCTCGAGTCTTCCCTGTAGGCCGGTGTGGGCGAGCCGCGCCTGATTTGTTCTTTTCTTTTCCCTTTCCCTGCCCAAAAAGACAGTAGTGTGGAGCCCCGCAGGGGCATGTTTGGGTTATTGCTGTTAATCACCGTTTTGCTTCCGTTATCGTACCTTCCGGCTACGTGCCCGCGCGTGGATAGTTCCCGGCCCCGGCCATGGGTGGCGACCGACCCAGGCCCTGTGTTTGTGTCACGGTACCCGTGGGGCACGGACTGGAGGGGTGCTCCTGTAATGGGCCCAGGTCACGAACCCTTTGAACGACTAGGATGGGAACACTCGCGAGGGCGCTCGGCTCCCCCCCCCTCGCGAGGCCTTGCACAAGAGAAATCGAGGCAGGAGAGTGAAAAGTTGAAGAACCACAAGCCAAAGACGGCAACAACTTCAATAAAACTTCGAATGAGAAGGAACAAGCCAACTGCGGAAAGCAAATGAAAAGCCGCGTCCGGCACCTAATCTAGTCTTCGACGTCTTCTCACCAGCGCAGAGCTAAGTGCTGCCACTGGGCATCGGAGGGAGCCCCAGGGCCTGAGGCCGGCGCTCCTGAGACTCCGGGGCGTGTACAACCCCAACTCATTATTACGTGAGAGTGTCACGGGTGGCGAGCTTCACAGGCATTGGCCTTCTTCACAGGCTCCGGGCCTTTTCCAAAATGCGATAGCTTCACAGGCATTCGCCTTCTTCACAGGCTCTGGGCCTTTTCCAAAATGCGATAGCTTCACAGGCATTCGCCTTCTTCACAGCCTCTGGGCCTTTTCCAAAACGCGATAGCTTCACAAGCATTCGCCTTCTTCACAGGCTCTTGGCCTTTTCCAAAACGCGATAGCTTCACAGGCATTCGCCTTCTTCACAGGCTCTGGGCCTTTTCCAAAACGCGATAGCTTCACAGGCA
>NC_041392.1:152643924-152788010 GCF_002162155.2 Triticum dicoccoides | reverse complement strand
GAGACTCCGGGGCGTGTACAACCCCAACTCATTATTACGTGAGAGTGTCACGGGTGGCGAGCTTCACAGGCATTGGCCTTCTTCACAGGCTCCGGGCCTTTTCCAAAATGCGATAGCTTCACAGGCATTCGCCTTCTTCACAGGCTCTGGGCCTTTTCCAAAACGCGATAGCTTCACAGGCATTCGCCTTCTTCACAGGCTCTGGGCCTTTTCCAAAACGCGATAGCTTCACAGGCATTCGCCTTCTTCACAGGCTCTGGGCCTTTTCCAAAACGCGATAGCTTCATAGGCATTCGCCTTCTTCACACGCTCTGGGCCTTTTCCAAAACACGATAGCTTCACAGGCATTCGCCTTCTTCACAGGCTCTGGGCCTTTTTAGGGGTAGGACCTCCGGAGGTGCTGGATGTTCCATGCGTTCTGGACTGGCACCCCCTCCTGAGTCTCCAAGCGCGCGGAGCCAGGCCTGGAAACATGAACAACTTTGAACGGGCCCTCCCACATGGGAGAGAGCTTGTGCAGCCCCTCCCTGGAGAGAATCCGCCTGAGCACAAGTTCTCCTACCTCGAGAGTTCTGGGGTGGATGTTGCGGCAGTGATATCGCCGCAGTGCTTGTTGGTACCTTGCCGCTCGTAGCGCGGCTTCTCGGCGACGTTCCTCCCCCAGCACGAGGTCCATCCCCCGCATGGCGTCCTGCTGCGCCTCGTCGAATGCCAGGACCCGCGCGGAGCAACGTCTGACCTCGTGAGGGAGGACCGCTTCGGCTCCGTAGACCAGGAAGAACGGGGTCTCCCCAGTCGGCTTGGTCGCGGTTGTGCGGATGGACCACAACACGGACTGAAGCTCGTCGTACCAACCTCTGCCGCAGGCCTCCAGCTTCTTCTTGAACGTCCTGGTCTTGAGGCCCCTCAGGACCTCCGCGTTGGCTCGGTCGGCCTGGCCGTTGCTTCGGGGGTGCGCCACCAAGGCGTAGCATATCTGCGTTCCAAGGTTAGCATAGTATGTTTTGAAGAGGTTACTGGTGAACTGCGAACCATTGTCCGTGATGATGCGATTCGGCACCCCGAATCGGCTCACGATGCCCTTGATGAACTTGACCGCGGAACCCGCGGGAATGGTGCGGACAGCCTCTACTTCAGCCCACTTGGTGAACTTATCCACGGCGACATAGAGGTAGCGGTAGCCCCCTGGCGCCCGAGGAAACAGGCCCAAGATGTCCAGCCCCCAAACTGTGAATGGCCACGAGAGGGGTATAGTCTGCAAGCCTCCTGCTGGCTTATGGATCTGCTTGGCGTGGAACTGGCAGGCCTCACAAGCTTTCACTAGTTCGACGGCGTCATTGAGCGCGGTGGGCCAATAAAACCCACTGCGGAACACCTTGCCGACGAGGGTCCGTGATGATGAATGATGTCCACAGTCTCCGCCGTGTATATCTTCCAGCAGTTCCTTCCCTTGCTCCCTGGAGAGGCAGCGCAGGGATACATCGTTTGGTCGCTTCCGGTAGAGCTCTCCATCTTTGATGCAGTATGCCGTGGCCTGGCATGCCACTCGCTCCGCTTCCTCCTCCTTCTCCGGCAGGGTCCCTTACATTAAGTAACTCCGGAGCTCCGCGATCCAACATCCCTCCTGAGGTTCCATTGTCAGGAGCAGGCGTGCTCCTGAGGCCGGGCCACAGGCTGGAGCTCCTGAGGCTGGTGGCTGGGGGAGCTCCTCCTGGGGCTGAGCCGTGTTTGATAATGACGGCAGGGCAGAGGGCTTGAAGAGCCGCTCCTCGAAAACGCCAGGCTCCTGAGGTAACCGCTTGGACGCCCGTTTGGCGATGTCGTCGGCCTCCTGATTGGTGCCACGGGGCACATGCTGCAACTCCAACCCCCAGAACTCCTTCTCCATCCTGCGGACCTCCGCAAGGTAGGCTTCCATGTGCTCATCCTTCGGCTCGTGCACCTTGTTGGAGAAATTGACAAGGAGCTGCGAATCGCCCTTGATGGTGAGGCGTTTCACCCCCAGGGCAGCTGCGGCCTTCAAGCCCGCTATTAAACCTTCATACTCCGCTATGTTGTTGGAGACCTTTTCACCTTGCTGGAAAGAGAGCTGCACAGTGTAATAGAGCTTGCTGGCGATATAAGCACCGCCCCAGCCCCAGCGCCATGCCTGGAGAACGCCCCATCGAAGTACATGACCCAGCCTTCTGGCGCCTCGCTTCCTGGGGATAGGGACCGATCCTCGTCGGCCTTGAGGCCTGGCACCTCCGTCCATTCTGCCATAAAATCCGCCAACACTGCTCGCTTGATGACTCTGGTCATGCTGAATTCGAGCTAAAACGCTTGTAGTTCTATGTTCCACTCAGCGACCCTTCCAGCTGAATTAGGGCTCCTGAGCACTCTCTCCAGGGGGTATGACGAGACGACCTTGATGGGGTGACCCTGAAAATAGTGCCGCAGCTTGCGCGAGGCCACCAGTAGCGTGAGGAGGAGTTTCTGAGGCATGGGGTACCATGCCCTTGCATCCCGTAAGACCGTGCTGACGAAGTACACTGGGTGCTCCATGAGGTGGAGTGCGTCAGTGCTGGTGGCTCCCTTCAGAGACCATGGCGCCTCTTGAGGCTATGAGGCCTCCAGAGACTGGCCATCTGGGAGAAGGGCCTCTTCCGCCTCCGGTGCGCCCCTCTGCGGCGGCTGATCCTCCTCAGCCGTGGTGGCGGTTTCTATGGGCCTTCCTTGTTCCTGTTCTGCCTTGTCCCGAGCTGCTGCCGTAGTTTTGATTCGACGCTCCTCTCTGACTGCCACCAAGGCTGCGCTGGCGGAGTACGGAGTGACGGCGAGGTAAAGCACCAGGGGCTCTTGAGGGTGCGGAGCCACCATGACCGGTGGGCTGGTCAGGTATCTCTTGAGATCCTGGAACGCCTTGTCGGCCTCTTCAGTCCACTCGAAGGGCCCCTTTTTCTTCATTAGCTGGAAGAAGGGCAGCGCTCGCTCCCCCAACTTGGAGATGAAGTGCCCTAGCGCGGTCACGCGCCCCGTGAGCTTCTGCATTTCTCTAAGGGTGTTTGGCGGGCTCATGTCTTCCACCACCTTGACCTTCTCCGGGTTAGCCTCGATGCCTCGGTGGGACACGAGGAAACCCAAGAGCTTGCCTGAGGGGACTCCAAACACACACTTCTCTGGGTTGAGTCGTAGGTTCACTGCGTTGAGGGTCGCGAAGGTTTCCTCCAGGTCTTGTATCAAGGTCCTGGCCTCCCGAGACTTTACCACAATGTCATCGATGTAAGCTTCAACATTTTACCCGAGCTGCGGGCCCAAGGTGATGTGCATCAGCCGCTGAAAGGTCGCCCCTGCGTTACGCAGCCCGAATGGCATGCATGTGTAGCAGTACACCCCACACGGGGTTAGGAGGGTTGTCTTCTCAACGTCTTCTACCGCCATCTTGATCTGGTGATACCCAGAGAAGGCATCCAAGAAGCATAACAGGTCGCATTCCACAGTGGAATCGATGATCTGGTCGATGCGGAGGAGCGGGAACGGATCTTGCGGGCACGCTTTGTTGAGGTTGGTGAAGTCGACACACATGCGCTCCTTCCCTCCCTTCTTTGGCACAACGACATGGTTGGCCAACCAATCCGGGTATCGGACCTCGCGAATGACCCTAGCGGCCTCTAATTTGCGCTCTTGGACGATGAAGGCCTGCTTTTCTGTGGACTGCCGCCTGGCCTTCTGCTTCACAGGGCGCACGTTGGGGCACACGTTGAGGTGATGCTCGATTACACTCCTGGGGATCCCTGCCAACTGGTCAGGCTCCCAAGCGAATACCTTCTTGTTTGCGTGCAGGAACCCGACCAGGGCCTCCTCCTGCTCGGGTTTGAGGTGGGCGCCTATGGTGAAAGTGGCGTTGGTGGACCCGTCCTCATCGACGGGTATCTGCTTGGTTTCTGCCTTGTCTTGGGTGAACAATTGTTTCTTCTTGGCAGGTGCAGCCCCCTTGGGCTTGGGGGTCTCCAAGTTGGCGGGCTATGCCGACGCCGCTGTCTTTAAGACGAGGTTGAGCACCCACAGCGCGTCCCCGGTGTCCCCGTGCACGGTGAGGACACCGCTACTCCCGGGCATCTTCATGAGGTTGTACGCCCGGTGCATCGCGGCCATGAACTGGGCCAGCGCTGGGTAGCCGAGGATGGCGTTGTAGGGGAGGCCGATGGGGGCGATGTCGAAGTCGACCAGCTCCGTGCGGAAGTTGTTGTAGGTGCCGAAGGTTACTGGGAGCCGGATCTGTCCCAAGGAGCTGGACGATCCGCCCCCAACGCCTGGGAAGGGCCAGCTGGGTTGCAGCCATTCCAGGGGTATGCAGAGGAGGTTGAAGGCCTCGACCGAGAGCATGCTGAGGCCCGCGCCGCCATCAATGAGGGTTCTGGTGACGGCCACCTGGCAGATGGTGGGGGTGCACAGCATGGGGAGCGCACCCGAGTAGGCTGAGTTGGAGGGGTGGTCCTCCGAGCTGAAGGTCAGGCCGGTCTCGAGCGGCGCCCGGTCCAGAGGAGCCCCCTGCCGCGTGGAAGCGGTGCTGACCCGGCGGATGAACGGCTTGATGTGGTGACTTGTAGGCGGCGCCTGCGAGCCGCCCAGGAGGTCCGTGACGACCGGGGGTGTTGGTGTAGCGCGATGGGCAGGGAAGAGGTTGCGGGGCTCTTCCCGAGAGGCCACGGAGGCTGTCGGCGGGTGGAGCAGCCATGTGCGCGGGGCGCCGGTGAGGGCCATGGGGAGCCAGTTGGCACGACCCTATCATCACCTCCTGCTTCGAGGAGGGCCTCCTCGCTCGCCAGCAAGAAGGCCAGTGGATCTGTCGCGCCGCCGTAGCGCGGCGGCGTCGTTGGCTTGAGCTTGTCCGGCCACCGTACCCGTTGCAGGGCTGGGGCCAGGGCTCGGAGCCCCCTGGCCCCCGTGCTGGTGCCGGCGGCTGGAGCGGGCGACGCGCTACTCATCGCGAGGCACGCCGTGGCGGTGGCGGAAGAGAAAACTCCGGTGCACCTCTACCTGGCGCGCCAAATGTCGGATTTCGGGTTCCGGCAGACCCTTGAGGTTCGAACACTAGGGTGCGCGCGGAGATTTCGCCTCCTTCCTACCTGCACCCCTCCGCCTCGTTAAGGTCTAAGTTATGGAAAGAATAACATGAGGGACACGAGGTTTATACTGGTTCGGGCCATCGTTGTGGTGTAATACCCTACTCCAGTGTGTGGTGTGGTGGATTGCCTCTTGGGCTGATGATGATGAACAATACAAGGAAGAACAGCTTCGCGAGGGTCTGTTCTTGGCTGGGGGGGATGAACTGCTGGGAGGAGTTCAGTCACCCTTCTCTCTCTCTCTCTCTCTGATCCTTTGATCCTTCGATTCCTCCTCCCTCACCCTGCGGGTGGCCTGTCCTATTTATAGAGGCCCTGGTCCTCTTCCCAAATATCGAGCGGGAAGGGAGCCAACAATGGCGGGCTAATTTGAAGGGGACAGCTAGTATCAGCTATCCTAACAAAAGTAGTCTTCGCCTGCGCAAAGCTCTGGTGGTGACGCCGTCTTGGGCTCCACGATGACCTCCATCTCGTAGTCCTCCTGGTCTTGGTCTCGTTGCACCGAAATGGCAACCTTTGCCTAATGCCTTGGTACTCTGTGTCTGCGCTTGCCCCCGTTGCACCAAAGAGGAAAGGAGGACACTGCGCAGGCTAGCACCCGCCTGGCGCCCTTGGTCGTCATGGCTTGCGTCACGGGCACCTAGTGAGGTACCCCGCCTTGGTCTCTCCGTCTCCTCGTGAGCCATCCTGATGGGGCCGTGCCTGAGGAAGCTCCACGTTATCCGCCCCGCGAGGCTTGGCCCCTCGCGAGGGTCTTGGTTTTGTGTTGGTGAAGATGGGCCACGCTGGGCCCCCCTTTGAGCCACGCCGCAGGCCGCAGGCAGGCAAGTCTGGGGACCCCCGTTCCCAGAACGCCGACAGCATAATGCGGAAAAAAATCGCAAAAGATTTGTAACATCCGAACAGCTGACCAGCTCGTGTTGCATGATGACAGTCAGTTTTCGGCTTTCTCTACTGAGGTGCTCATCCAGATAATCCAGGACACAATCGCAGTAGTGCTCCCTTTACTACCTTAGCCGATATAGCGGAATGTAAGGTAGTAAGCATAGGATCCGGGCAACACAACTATTGACCAAAGGAATGATTCGGAGCAAATGCATATAATGCTAAATTCGGGGTGCCGAACTATACTGTAAAAAGTGTTCGTACTTTATTGTCGTAATATGGGGCGCAATAAAGCCCCTGGCGATTTAAGGCGTACCAACGTGTACGAGTGCAATTGATAAGATTATCAAGAAAAAATGAAGTAGTAAGCTAGTGCCGCAAAAGTTGGGCCGCAGACTGTTTCCATTATAGTTTGATTAATACGTCAAAGCGTATTTTGTACAAATAGTGCGATAAGCAACAGTGGTTATTTAACATTCCTAGACCAAGGAGGAGCTGCATACGGGTCCTAAAAGCAGGTAGAATGATCGTTTAAGAAGAATGTCTAGAGATTCCCCCACACGTTTGTGCTACTTGCCACCTTGGTGTACCCGTCCCTCGAAAGGACCGATTGCCAGGCCGTTGAGAGGGGCCTATGGAAAGGAAACCTGAAAATGATAAGAAGAAAAGTAAAAGTATGTGTGTCCAAGGAAGGTCGAGCCATATTGTAGACCACAGTCTGGTTATGCCTCCGTCCCTGCCCATGGTATTTTTAGTGCGTAGTTATGTACGTGCGGTACGTATGCCCCCACTTGGTTGGGACTGAGACAGAGGTCGAATTGCTAGTTGAGCTCCTGACGAGCTAGATTGTCCCGCCGCAGAGTAGTCCGGACTCGTTTGACAGCGTCCGGGAGCGTGGCCGCCAAATGAAGGTTCTGCTTGTGAAGGACGCTCTATACCTCTGCTGTGAGGGCAGCGGTGTGCTCCTCGGTACGGAGGGAGCGCTCCGTGTTTCCATTGACTGTTACGACACCGCATGGTCCAGGCATCTTGAGCTTGAGATAAGCATAGTGCGGCACCGCATTGAATCGGGCACACGCGGTTCGTCCGAGCAGTGTGTGATAGCCGTTGCGGAAGGGGACGATATTGAAGATCAACTCTTTGCTTCTGACGTTGTCCGGAGATCCGAAGACGACCTCCAATGTGATTGAGCCCGTGCAGCGGGCCTCTACACCTGGTACAACTCCTTTAAAGGTAGTGTTTGTGGGCTTGATCCTTGATGGATCGATGCCCATTTTGTGCACTGTATCCTGATAGAGCAGGTTGAGGCTGCTGCCACCATCCATGAGGACTTGTGTGAGGTGGAATCCATCAATTATTGGTTCGAGAACCAGTGCGGCTGAACCGCCATGACGGATACTGGTCGGATGGTCCCTGCGATCAAAGGTGATCGGCCACGACGACCATGGGTTGAATTTTGGGTTGACTGGCTCTATCGCATAGATGTCCCTGAGTGCGTGCTTGCGCTCCCTCTTAGGAATATGGGTAGCATATATCATGTTCACCATTTTGACCTGAGGGGGAAACTTCTTCTGTCCCCCTGTGTTCGGTGGACGGGGATCCTCGTCATCATTCTCGCTTTGCGACACCTTCTCCTTATCTTCAGCATTTAACTTGCCGGCCTGTTTGAAGACCCAATAGCTCTGGTGGGTATGATTGGCTGGCTTATCAGGGGTGTCGTGGATCTGACATGGACGATCGAGTATGCGGTCCAGGCTGGAAGGGCCCTGATTATTCCTTTTATATGGCTTCTTCCGCTATCCAGACTTGGAGCCACTGAATCCGGCATTGACCGTCGTGTCGTCCGTATTATCACCGTTGCTTCGACGCTTGTGTCTATTGCGTCGGGGATTGCCGTTGCTATTTCTGGCTTCCGAAGTGCCAGGTTTACTTGCATTGTTATTGCTACGGGCTATCCAGCTATCTTCGCCCGCGCAAAAGCTGGTCATAAGTGCCATGAGGGCTGTCATGGACTTCGGCTTTTCTTGGCCGAGCTATCGGGAGAGCCATTCATCCCGGATGCTATGTTTAAAGGCCTCTAGGGCTTCGGCATCCGGCCAGTCGATGATCTAGTTCTTTTTGGTTAAGAACCTAGTCCAGAATTTCCTGGCTGACTCTTCGGGCTGTTGAATTATGTGACTTAAGTCGTCAGCATCCAGAGGTCGAACATATGTACCTCGGAAGTTGTCAAGGAATGCTTCTTCCAAGTCCTCCCAGCTGCCAATGGAGCTTTCGGGCAGACTGTTCAGCTAGTGTCGGGCTGGCTCCTTGAGTTTTAGGGGGAGGTATTTGATGGCATGAAGATCATCGCCACGGGCCATATGAATATGGAGAATAAAGTCTTGAATCCATACCGCGGGATCTATGGTTCCATCATATGATTCGATATTCATGGGTTTGAACCCTTCTGGGAATTCGTGTTCCATTACTTCATCAGTGAAGCAGACAGGGTGTGCGGTGCCTCCATATCGGGCCAGATCGGAACATAGTTCGGATGGAGTCCATCTGCGGCTTTCGGCTCGGATGTGATTGTGCTTTACATGTTCGGCTTGATAGCAGTCGTCGCGCATCGGGGCATGCCCCCGCGATCCATAGATCGATCTGGCCGGACCTGATTTATTCTTCAGGTCCTGCTGCGGGTCATATGTGTATCCATGAGCTGTTTTGTCTCTGCCTTTATGGTGAGGTAGGATGGGCCAGTGTTCGGCTTGAGTTGTCGTTTCGTCCCGGCCACGTGGTGGTCGATCAGCCGCATTACGCGCTGATGGTACGGGCTCAAGTGCCTCGTCATTGAATTGAGTTAGCAGTTTACGCTTCGGGTAACTTTTGGTTGGGCGCTCGAGGCCGTATTCTTCTGCTGACAGGACATCAGTCCATCTATCGTTGAGCAGATCTTGATCATCTTGAAGCTACTGATTCTTTTTCAGGCTCCTTGCAGTGGCTATTTTTTTGGACCATGAAAACAGCAGGAGAAACTCCTACTATTAATTTTATTAAATGTTAACCGATGGTTAACATGATCACCTCAGATGGGTTTTACAATATTCATTTACAAAAGAGTTGGGGGTAGCCACTTTGGGCAGCCCCAAGAAGAAAATATAAAGACAGCTAAATGGATGTGTGATCTACTAATGTGAGAGAATTCTTGTATCCTTCGAAGAAGGTCAAGCTTTGGGGATTTATTCTATACCCAAAATTATGAAGTCTTCCTTCAATTTCCTCAGCCAATCAAGATGTGTGGCCATCTCTCCTTCAAAAAGCAGCTTGTTTCTCTATTTCCATATATTCCAGGAGGCTAGGGTGATGATTTCTTTAAATAATGGTCTCTGCCATCTTTCTTTGGCTTGGTCATGTCTTGCTTGCAAATCTAAAAGGTTATCCCAATAAATACCTAATATCTCCCAGCACCTTGTAGCAAAAGGGCATTCATAGAACAGGTGATTATTTGGTTCAAGTATATCATGTTCACATAGAGGACAATTATGGTCATCACCAATATTGAAGTGCCATCTCTGCAATAAGTCTCTTGTGTTTATTCTATCGAGGAGCTTTAGCCACGCAAAAACCTTGTGCCTCATAATACACTTTGACTTCCATATGGAAGCTATGACTTGAGGTGCCTACACATTCCTGAACATGAAGTCATAGAATTTTTTTGGTTTGAATTTTGTGTCCCCCCAACATAGAATCCATTCATCTGTGGCCATCTGTTCCAGTATTATTCCGGCCAAAGTAGCCTGAAGATTATCCAATTCTGTCCTGGCCTCCAAAGATAAAGGTAACATGAAGTTATCCTCTAGTAAGCTGTTGTTGTAGAATTGTGCCAGAGAAATGTATTCATTAGTAACGAAGGAAAACAGGTGCTCATGGGTGTTCATTAAAGGTTGTTCTCCCAACCACACGTCCTTCCACAGAAGCACATTGTCTCCCGCCGCCGGCAACAAGTTGTAATCCCACGGTACACATCCATCAGTGAGAACACGTCACGCCACTAGAAAGAACCAGTACTTAGTTTGGCATGAGGAGGGACTCCATCAGAGTAGTAGGTATCCTAGATAATCATCACCCATGGAGTGTCATTCTTATGCATAAACTTGTGTAGGTATTTGAGTAGTAGAGCATTGTTTTGAATTTGGAGGTTTATTACACCAAGCCCACCCTTCTATTTAGGACGACAAACAAGGTCCCATGCAGCAAGTGAATGTGTTTTAGCATCTCTATCAATTTCCTTTCTCCATAAACAATGTCTTCTAGCTCTGTCAAAGATCTCAATCAGTTTGAGTGGGAGTTTGAGGACACACATCGCAAAACAGTGGCTATTAGCCGTTCTTAAAGCGCTCCTGCTCGAGAGGTTCCTCAGGCACGATAAAGTCTTCGTCGCTGAGGCTCACCTCATCCTCGGAGGGTGCAAGATAATTACTGTCCTCCGAGTCTTCGTTTGCAGCCTATTCATCAAGGATAACTCGCCCATCTTCCCGTTCGTCCTGTTCGGAAGTTGGCTCAACGGGGTCTTCATTGTCTTCGGCATCGTCTAGAGTGTTGTTTTCTCCAGTACCGGTAGTGCTGTCTTTTCCACGACGTGACTTAGAGCGGCGCCGCTGTCGTTGGTGCTTTGGTAGTATCTCAGTAGGTTTATCTTCCACTGGGTCTTCTTTGTCATCGCCGTTATTCTCTTTTGGTGTATCCACCATGTATACGTCATATGAGGAGGTGGCCGTCCAGCGCCTGGTAAATGGCGGGTTTTGGGTCTGCTCCTCTTCGACATCATCGTCCATACCGTCGATGTCTTCGGAGCCGTAATCAAGCATGTCGGTTAGATCTTCGATAGTGGCTATTACGTGGGAGGTGGGTGGGAAGCGAAATTCCCCGTCATCAGCCCAGTTCAAACCGGATATAATTTGGATGTGAGTCCCCTGCTAAGGAGAGGGTTTTTAATGAGTTTAGCACATCGCCTAAAGGTGAGTGCCGGAAGATGTCCGCGGCGCTGAATTCGATGATCGGCGCCTGATCAGGCTCAGCGGGCGCGGATGCGCGTAGTTCGGAACCTGTGGCCGGAGACGAATCTGGGGTTCCAGTGATGCGGATCCCGCTCGAGGTTGGGTCTGTGTGCAGCTCCAACGCCGCTGATTCTGTGGCTTCCATGGCGGGGTTGAGCTTCCCGTCTTCAGATGGCGCAATCTGCTCCAGATCTAGGGCCAAAGCACTTACATGCGCTATCTCCTGAGCATGGTCCGATGACAGATTTAGGTCATGTTCATCGCGGTGGCAGGGAGCGGCTGTCATGGGCTCGAATCCGTCAAAGATCAAGTCTTCGCGGATATCAGCAACGTAGTTCAAGCCTCCAAACCTGACCTGACAGCCAGGGGCGTAGCTGTCGATCTGCTCTAGATGGCCAAGCGAGTTGGCCCACAGTGCGACGTCGCCGAAAACGAAGATCTGTCCGGGGAGAAAAACTTCCCCCTGGACAACATTATTGTACATGATTAACGGGCCATCAAACCTCTTGAAGACGACACAACGGAACTCACTCTCAATTAAAGCACCAATGTCGGTGTCAAAATCCGTGGATCTCGGGTAGGGGGTCCCGAACTGTGCGTCTGAGGTTGATGGTAATAGAAGACAAGGGACACGAAGTTTTACCCAGGTTTGGGCCCTCTTGATGGAGGTAATACCCTACGTCCAGCTTGATTAATATTGATGAGTATGGGGGTTACAAGAGTTGATCTACCACGAGATCGTAATGGCTAAAACCCTAGAAGTCTAGCCTATATGATTATGATTGCCTCTACGGACTAAACCCTCTGGTTTATATAGACACCGGAGGGGACTAGGGTTGTACAAAGTCGGTTACAGAGAAAGGAATCTTCATATCCGAACGCCAAGCTTGCCATCCACGCCAAGGAGAGTCCCCTCCGGACACGGGTGAGAGAATCTTCGGTCTTGTATCTTCATAGCCCAATAGTCCGGCCCATATCCAACAGGCCGGACGCCTGAGGACCCCTTAGTCCATGACTCCCTCACCGTGCCTCACAGGTTCCTTCTCTTAAGCACGCGACCCCATAGGTTCTCGTTCACTTGGTCGCAAGTCATATCACATCCGACTCAGCTGGTCGGTAGCGGCCTCTAGCAAAGTGTGCCGACTCCAAGTGTCCGATGAAGCTGGCTAGGCGAACCCGTACATCACACATCTGTTCCCTTTGCCACACGATATATATTGTCGGGCTCAAGGCGAGTATGTCATCCTTGTGCTAGCCTGACCTCTTTCTTGTTCCAGTGATGTCGACCACAAACCGGATTATCTCATAATCCTAGTCGTATGGCCATGCTTATCTTGGCCGGATCACATGAGGGGCCTAGAGTATATCTCTCCTGATCGGAGGGGCAAATCCCATCTTGCTCGACCATGTCTCGCAGCATGGGTCTGGACAAGTCCGAAACCTACCTTTGTAACTACCCAGACATGGAGTAGCGTTTTGTTGGCCCAAAGCAAGTCTATCACCATCCCGAGTGCATGTGCCAGCTCAGGTCTTAGGACATAGAACGTATGTTGTACTAGAGACTCACAGATGACATATCGTTGCGTCTGTCCGACTCGATCCTTATCTCAACTCGGATCCGACTATGTCAAATCCGGCCAGATCCTTCCGAGTCCATATTATCCGGTTAGCACCCAATGCTCCATGGCTAGTGAGACCAAGCCATCGACCGTATCATATGCTAGTCTAGTCGGCTACGCGTCCACACAGCCCTTTCAACTAGGGACCTTTTAGGATGTTCATCATACAATGCATAGTCCCACAAACAAGTCACGTACTTGCTGATACACATCATTGATAATGTCCAAGGACTATCTTTATTCATAAGCACATAGGAAATATCATCATACATGATTTTCTCTAGGGCATATCTCCAACAGTCTCCCACTTGCACTAGAGTCAATGAAATAGACATCGAATGCCCATAGCTCTAACGTGCCCCTCATGCTTGGATTGTGGAAGCAGCTTAGTCAATGGATTTGCAACATTTGCATCCGTGTGAATTTTGCATAACTCAACATCACCATTCTTTACGATCTTTCGTATTAGGTGATTTTTCCGATCTATGTGTCTGGTCTTGTGGTGATCCCTCGGCTCCTTGGCTTATGCGATGGCACCAGAATTATCACAATAAAGGTCCAATGGTTTTACCGAGGCTGGGAAAATACCAAGATCATCTAGAAAGTTCCGGATCCAAACACCTTCCTTTCCACCTTCACAAGCCGCAATTATTCGGCTTCTGTGGTAGAATCGGCCACCGTATCTTGCTTGGAACTCATCCAGCTCACTGCTCCTCCATGACTCTCACCTGGGTTGGCCTGGTATCTACTTGTTAGGCTTATTGCAAAAGCAACATCATGCTGTGTACACATATCATGGCATACATGATGGATCCAATTGCCGAGGCATACGGAATCCGACTCATCCTGCTTCGCTCATCAGATGTCGAAGGACTCTGAGTCTCTCTTAGCCTTATACCATGTGAGACAGGCAAGGACCCTTTCTTGGCCTCACTCATGTTGAACCGGATCAACACTTTATCTATGTACGTGCTTTGGCTCAAGCCTAGCAGCCTCCTCGATCTATCTTTATAGATCTTGATGCCTAAAATGTAAACTACCTCACCAAGGTCCTTCATTGAAAAGTTGCCATTCAATGATTCCTTGACTAAGTTCAGCATTGAAACATCATTTCCAATCAGTAGTATGTCATCCACATACAAGATCAAAAACACAATCGAGCTCCCACTTAACCGCTTGTATAAACAAGCATCCTCATCACTTTTCATGAAACTGAGACTAGTGACGATCTCCTCAAAACAAATCTTCCAACTCAGAGATGCTTGCCTCAACCCATAAATGGATCTCTTGAGCTTGCATACCTTACTAGTGCTAGTCGGATCGACAAAACCCTCGGATTGTATCTTATACACGTCCTCGGTTAAATTTTCGTGAAGGAAAGCCGTTTTTACATCCATCTGCCATATCTCGTAATCAAAATATGCAACTATAGCTAGTATGATCCTCACCGACTTCAGCTTCGCTACCGGCGAGTAAGTCTCGTCGTAGTCAATTCCTTGAACTTGTCCATAACCTTTAGCGACAAGCTGAGCTTTGTGGATCTGAACATTTCCATCAACATCGGTTTTCTTCTTAAAGACCCATTTGCAGCCAATGGCCTTTACACCAGGCGGCGGATCAACTAAGTCCCAGACTTGATTTTCATCCATGGACTATAACTCGGATCTCATGGCCTCTAGCCATGCCGCGGAATCCGGGCTCACCATTGCTTCTGCAAACGTGACCGGCTCGTCGCTTTCTAGGAACAATACATAATGCATTCTACGCAATCTTTCCGACCTCCGTGGGTCCGGTGCCACTTCCACTACGGGTTACCTGACGGACTCCGGTATGATCTCATCACTCTCCGAGCCATCCCCGAGTGGTACTCGAATTTCTTTGAGTCGGACCGTCCTCCCACTGGCCTCCCGACTGAGAAACTCTTTCTCAAGTAAAACTCTGTTCCGAGCAACAAACACTTTTTTTCTATTCCCGGTTGTAGAAGCTATATCCCAAGGTTTCCCTCGGATATCCCACGACTATGCATTTATCCAACTTGGGTGTAAGCTTGTCTGACATAAGTCGCTTGACAAATGCTTCACAACCCCAAATCTTTAGAAAAGACAAACTGGGACTCTTCCCGGTCCACATCTCATGTGGTGTCTTATCTACGGATTTTGATGGTACCCTGTTAAGTGTGAAAGCTGCAGTTTCTAGAGCGTATCCCCAGAATGACAAGGTTAAATCCGATTTGCTCATCATTGACCAGACCATATCCAAAAAGGTCCTATTCCTCCATTCCGACATGTCGTTTCTTTGTGGCGTACCCGGAGGTTTGAGCTAAGGTACTATACCTCGGCTTTTCAGATGATCATCAAACTCCTGGCTCATGTACTCACCTCCACGATCTGATCGTAAAAGTTTTATAGTCTTTGTCGAGATGATTCTCAACCTTGTTCTAAAACTCTCTGAACTTTTCGAAAGTTTCCAACTTGTGCCTCATCAAATAGATATATCCATATCTACTCAAGTCGCTGGTAAAAGTCACGAAGTACTGATAGCCACCTCTGGCAGTTGTGCTCATTGGACCCCACACATCAGTATGTATAAGTTCCAATAGCTCAGACACCCTCTCGCAACTCTTTGCGAATGGAGACTTAGTCATTTTGCCCAGGAAGCATGATTCGCATGTCTCGAATGACTCAAAGTTGGACGAAGTTAGGAGCCCATCATCATGGAGCTTCTTCATGTGTTTCAGACTAATGTGTCCAAGCCGGCAATGCCAGAAGTATGTCGGATTTATCTCAATAGGCTTATGCCTCTTGACATTCACGTTATAGACTGGTTCTTCTTCTAGATTCAATATAAATAGCCCATCAACAATGGGTGCATAGCCGTGGAACATACCATTCAAATAAAATGAACAACCATTGTCCTTTAAGTTGAACTCATAACCCTGACTCGTCAAGCATGAGGCAGAAATAATGTTCTGACTAAGTGCAGGAATGTAATCACAATTATTCAATTCCAAAATAAATCCAGAAGGAAGCTGGAGCTGCATCGTGCCGACCTCCAATGCAGCAACTCTTGCTTTGTTGCCGACCCTGATGTCAATCTCCCCTTGTGCCACACGCCTAGTTCTTACCAGCCCCTGCATCGAGTTGCAAATATGAACAACCAATACGATATAAAATACCCAAGAGCTACTAGGTACGTCAGCAAGGTAAATGTCTATAACATATGCAACAAGTGTACCTTTGCCCAAAGAAGCATTTTCGGCCTTCTTGCCATGCTCTGCAAGCCACTTGCTATAGTTCCTCTTCCAATGACCGGTTTCCTTGCAATGATAGAAAATGGCCTTCGAGTCCGGTCCAGACTTTGGCGAAACGGCGGAGGTTATCGTCTGCATGCCCTTTGCCTTAGCCTTTTTCTTGGACCAACTCTTCTTGAACTTAGCTGATTTCTGCACCATCAACACTTGATGTGTGCCTTTCGTAATATCCTACTCTGCCACTTTGAGCATCCCATGTAATTCAGTGAGCTTCTTATCCATGCCATGCATATGATAGTTCGAGATGAACGTCCCATAGCTGGCCGGAAGAGAACCCAGAACTGCATCAGTAGCCAGCTCATCCAATAGCGGGAAGCCCAACAGATCCAAAGCTTGCACATATCCGATCATCTTGATCACATGTGGGCTCAGTGGATCACCTTCCTTCAACTTGCAATTGTAACGCCCCGTATGTAACTTGCCATATTTGTATTCCAACTCTTTCCATTTCCGGCACTAAGTTATGATATTCCTCGTTGTTGCGTTTCGTCTTCGTTTTGCATTTTGTCTTGTCATGCATCTCATATCATGTCATCACGTGCATCGCATTTGCATACGTGTTCGTCTTATGCATCCGAGCATTTTCCCCGTTGTCCGCTTTGCATTCCGACGCTCCTATGTCCTCCGGCGTCCCCTTTTGCCTCTTTTCGTGTGCGGGTGTTAAATGTTCTCAGATTGGACCGAGACTTGCCAAGCGGCCTTAGTTTACTACCGGTAGACCACCTGTCAAGTGTCGTGCCATTTGGAGTTCGTTTGATACTCCAACGGTTAACCGAGGAACCGAAAAGGCCTCGTGTGTGTTGCAGCCCAACACCTCTCCAAAGTGGCCCAAAACCCAGCTAAACCCCCTCCATCATCTCGGTCGTTCGATCACGATCGCATGGCTGAAAACCGTGCTCAATTTGGAGTCTCCTAGATCCCTCTACCTATAAATATAGACCCCCCTTCGAAAATCCCGGATCAAATCCACCCTAACCCTTGCCCCGCTCCCTCTGCACACCGGACATGTACGGTCCGCGCCGGACAAATCGCCACCGGCGAACCGCAAGCCGCCACGTGTCCCGCCGCCGTCCTCTCCGCCGTCGGCCCGCTCAGCCCGTGCGGGGCCCCCATGGCCCGCACCACGCCCGCTGCCGCCCGCACCCGGCTCGCCCGCGCGCCGCATAGCCGCCTTCACCGGCTCCGCCCCGCCACCGCACTGTTCGCCGCCGTCCGCTTCGCTGGCACCGCGCGCCACCGACGCCCTGCGCCGCCACCGTGCACGGCGCGGCCTCCTCTGCCTCCTCGCGCCACCGAGGCCAGATCCGGCGCCTCCTCGCCCGCGCCCATCGTCCTCCCGTTCCGGCAAGCCCCGGCCGGCCTCCTCCTCGATGTCGGCATCTTCCCCGGCGAGCTCCGGTGACGAACCTCGTACAACGCACTCGATCTGGATCCGGTGCTACAGTGGAACCCTAGGGTTGACCCCGTTTCCTGCCTAAGTTTGCATTATTTTTAGCATACTTCATCGCATCATAACTTTGCATCCGTGGCTCTATTTTGGGCGTGTAGCATATCAAATTGTTCGTCTGGATGTGCACTTCATTTCATTCCATTGCACCATGTTAATTTGAGCTCATCTTGATGCCCTAAATGCTATTGCAAGAGTGCTATGTAATGTTAGTTTCAGATTCTTAACAGATTATGGACATTTGTCATTTTTGCCATGTTTAATGTGTGCCTCCTGTGATCTTGAGCCCTACATGTGTTTTGTTGTATGCCATGCCATCTTTACAGGGGTGTATGCCATGTATTTTTGTGGAGCACCCTAGCATGACTCAATCTTGCTCTACTTTTGCTATAAAATGTTCCTGGCAGATTCTTTACGTGTTAATCAATTTTGCCGAGGTTGTTGTAGTTGATCCATGCATGTTATGAGAGTGTTCTTGCCATGGTTAGCTTATTTATCATGTATACTTGCTGGGTGTATGCTTAGCTTGTCTTGCAATGCCTTGTGGTGAGTGCATCGAGCTCGTAAACATGCCTACGTAATTCTGTTTTGCCATGTTCCAGTTTTCTGCTAAGTCTGAATCTATTAACGAAACTTGGTATGTTCACATGGTTGCCATTGTATCTTCTGATCCCTTTTGGCTTACGGTCAGTAAGGGACTTTTGTTGTATGCTTTGATTAGTTTCTTGCCATGCCTTTCTTTGCCATGATATGTTCCTGTAGCATGTTGTTATCTTGCTCTAAACATTGCTTCCTGATGTTAAATCTGGACATGTTGTTATTTTCACTAAGTCTGTGAACCTGATATCTTTTGCACTTTTGCCATGCTTATTTGAACCTGCTATTGTGTGACTTAGCCGTAGCTCAGTGTTCATCTTTTGTTAAGCATCTTGAGTGGATCACTGTCATGTTCTTTGTTGCTATGTTAGAGTGCAGTAGCTTATTTTTCTTGAAGCATTTAGATGGCCTCATGCTGTTAATTGCAGCTTTGTGCCATTATTGTTTTGCTTGCCATTTGCAAACCGTGCATCCGATTCCGGTGATCTTTATATCGATTTCGACCGAAATCAACTCATCTTTCCAGCGGCACTATTGGTTTTCCATGTTGAGGCCTGGTTCAATCTTTCCTTTCGGAAACATGCATATGCATTGCATATCACATCCCGCATATCATGCCATGTTTTGCATCATGTTGCTTGCGCATTGCACTGTGGTTGATCGTGGTTCCCTTTGCTTGTATTCTTGCTTTGGGTAGATCCGGGAGACGAGTACGTGATCAAGGAACCCGTTGAGAACGCTTTCGAGGATAAACCTTACGTTAAATCGGAGAAATTTGCAGGCAAGATGATCATACCCTCGAAATCACTTCTATCTTTGCTTGCTAGATGCTCGCTCTATTGCTATGCCTATGCTATGATACCTACCACATGCTTTATCATGCCTCCCATATTTCCATGTCAAACCTCTAACCCACCTTGTCCTAGCAAACCGTTGTTTGGCTATGTTACCGCTTTGCTCAGCCCCTCTTATAGCGTTGTTAGTTGCAGGTGAAGATTGGAGTTTGTTCCTTGTTGGAACATGTTTATTGTTGGGATATCACTATTATATCTTGCCTACTTTAATGCATCTATACACTTGGTAAAGGGTGGAAGGCTCGGCATTATGCCTGGTGTTTTGTTCCACTCTTGCCGCCCTAGTTTCCGTCATACCAGTGTTATATTCCTTGATTTTTCTTTTCCTTACACGGTTGGGTTATAATGGGAACCCCTTGGCAGTTTGCTTTGAATAAAAGTCCTCCATCAAGGCCCAACATTGGTTTTACCATTTGCCACCTAGCCTTTTTTCCCTTGGGTTCCACGGACTGAAGGGTCATCTTTATTTTAAACCCCCGGGCAAGTGCTCCTCTGAGTGTTGGTCCAACTTGTCAGCCGCCGGTGGCCACCAGGGGCAACTCTGGGCTAGCCTACCGGAAGTTTGGACAATCCGGTGTGCCCTGAGAACGAGATATGTGCAGCTCCTATCGGGATTTGTCGGCACATTCGGGTGGCTTTGCTGGTTTAGTTTTACCATTGTCGAGATCTCTTGTAATCGGGATCCCGAGTCTGATCGGGCCGTCCTGGGAGAAGGAATATCCTTCGTTGACCGTGAGAGCTTATGATGGGCTAAGTTGGGACACCCCTCAGGGATTTAAACCTTCGAAAGCCGTGCCCGAGGTTATTGGCAGATGGGAACTTGTTAATGTCTGGTTGTAGAAAACCTGGAACTTAACTTAATTAAAATGGATCAACAGCGTGTGTAGCCGTGATGGTCTCTTTTCGGCGGAGTCCGGGAGGAGAACACGGTCTCGTGTTATGCTTGAACGTAGGTTGTTCTAGGATCACTTCTTGATCATAGTTTCTCGACCGTGCCTTGCCTTCTCTTCTCGCTCTCATTTGCGTATGTTAGCTACCATATATGCTAGTGCTTGCTGCAGCTCCACCTCATACGTTTTATCCTACCTATAAGCTTAAATAGTCTTGATCGCGAGGGTGTGAGATTGCTGAGTCCCCATGACTCACAGATTACTTCAAAAACCAGATGCAGGAACTGATGATACCATTCCAGGAGATGTTCTGAACTCAAGTGGGAGTTCGATGAGGACTCTGGCCGATACTACGTTTCCTTTCCAGACGATCAGTAGTGGAGCCCAGTTGGGGCGATCGGGGGCATTATGCATTTGGGGTTGTCTTTATTTTGGTTCCGTAGTCGGACCTTGATTGTATCTGGATGATTGTAATGATATATTTATGCTATTGTGTGACGTGGCAATTGTAAGCCAACTATGTACCTCTTTTCTTATTCAGTACATGGGATGTGTAAAGATTACCCCTCTTGCAACATTACCTACAATGTGATTATGCCTCTAAGTCGTGCTCCCACACGTGGGAGATATAGCCGCATCGTGGGTGTTACAAGTTGGTAATTAGAGCCTTCCCCGACTTAGGAGCCCCTGCTTGATCGAATCGCTGGCGTTGTTGAGTCTAGAAAAATGTTTTCAGTCTTTTAGGATTATATATATCGGAGAGTAGGATTCTTTTTACTCCTCAGTCCCTTCGTCGCTCTGGTGAGGCATCCTGACATAGAGTTTTGACTCTTCTCTTCTCAAATTTTACTATAAAAATTAGGATCACACGGGTATCTTGGAATCGTTTCAATGGTTTTGTGACGAGAACATTGTTCTTGGTGCCTCCTGACATTTAGGGGTTGTGGCAGTGTCCCGGGGAGTTGAGCTCCGAGGTGTTGTCGTCACAATTTTATCGTTGCAGTTCTGGAATACCTGAGTTTCGCCGACATCGAAAATCTCTTTTACGCAGTTGTTGGTGAGATAACCTCGACGCCACCCAGTACTGTGGCAGGAGTTCGGGAGTATTGCCATAACTCGTATAACGGATGCTTTTCGAAGGTTGAGGTAAAAGATTTCCGAAGGTTTCTTGGTTATGTGTTGAAGGATGGATACATCTGGATGTAGGATTTGCTTGTTTTGGGTGAGATATTATGCTTCCCCTGTATCACCAACACCTGATTGCATAACCGGGAAAATTTCAGGAGTTTCATAGGTGGGAATTCATGTAGCTCTAGTATTTCTTCCGCAAATATTTGGTTCGTGATTGGGTAATCCTCACCAAGTATTTGTTCATGTTCGTACCTTGTTGTTTTATTCATCTACCTCTTTCTAAGTGGCTTCTCAATTTATGGAAGTGTGACCATTTAATTTGGAATGCATTCAATCATTCTTGTTCGAATGTTAAGGCTATATGTTGCAATTTCGATCCATTTGACTCAGCTTGAATATATGTCTTTCAAGATGCTAACGGATGTCACCCTCTTCAGGATGGCTCCTCCAACGCGTCAGAATCCGGAACCACCTCCACCTCCGAAGGCATGGCTAGCTGTGATGGCCGCTACCAACGCCAACACGCAGATGCTTATGAAACTCTTGCAAGAGTGCAACCAAGGAAATCAAGGCCATGGCAACAATCAGAATCAGTTTGATACACTCGACCAATTCCTCGTAAACCAGCCAAAGACCTTCAGTAACTGTGTCGAGGCAACAGACGCTAATGATTGGCTCATCGATGTCTGCAAACATTTCGAGTGCAGCAACGTCAGGCCTGAGGACTTTGTCAAGTTTTCTCATTCCAACTCAAAGACCAAGCTACAGAGTGGTATCAACAATACAAAGATTCCAGAGGAGGTCATGTGATTACCTGGGATGAATTCCGCCAAGACTTCAAATCTCACCACATTCCTCAGAGTGTTGTTGAGAGCAAGCGTGAGGAGTTCCGCAATCTGAAGCAAGGCAGCTTGTCTATTTACCAATACAACATCATGTTCCAGAAGCTCGCTCGTTTTGCTAAGCAAGACGTCCCTGACGAGAAGAGCATGATTTATCAGTTCAGAGGTGGCCTCAGAGAAGATCTGCAACTAGCCCTTGTGCTTTTTGACTCGAAGAAGTACGACGAGTTCTACAACATGGCACTGAAGCAAGAGGTCGCTCAGCTCAAGTGTGATGCTTCCAAGAAGAGAGTCAGGGATGCAACTCCTTCTTCATCAACTCAAGTGGCAGCTAAGCAGAAAAAGTATTGGTTGCCTCCTCCTCCGTTCCGTCAGCCTTATGGGCAGAAGAGTAAAGGTGGCAATGGATCTTCCCACCCACCCAACCCAGGCTTTCAGAACAAGACTTCGTCTCATGCTCCAACATCGAGTGCTTCATATCACCATCCGCTCCCAGAGGTTACGTGCAACAAGTGTCAGCAGAAGGGTCACTATGCAAATAAATGCTTCAACTAGAGGCGTCTTCCACCTCCTTCTGTGAGATCTGCCAGCACCGCAGTGGTCAAGCATAATCCCAAGTTCGCAAAGGTTAACATGATGAACGCAGCTAAGGCAGAGGACTCGTCAGAAGTGATCATGGGTAACCTTCCTGTTAACGATATTCCTGCAAAAGTTCTTTTTGACACTGGTGCATCGCATTGTTTCATCTCAAGACCATTTGCAACTAAACTTGAGTTGGCTTTCCAAGATTTGCATAGTCCGTTAGCAGTTGTCTCACCAGCTAAATGCTTGCACACAAGCTATGTGGTTCCAGATGTTTCTATCACGTTGGGCGACTATAAGTTTCTGTCTTCTCCTATGGTCCTTGGTAACTCGGATATTGATCTTATTCTCAGAATGGACTGGCTTTCTAAGCACAAGGCTCAACTTGATTGTGCTGCCAGGCAGATTCAATTGGCACATTCGTCTGACGATGTAATCGTCTTTGCCGCTCGTGATGATACCATTCGACTATTTTCTCTCAATGAGAAGGGCGAGTTGGATGCCATATCTCAGATTCCAGTCATTTGTGAATATCAATATGTCTTTCCAGAAGAGCTTCTAGGAATGCCTCCTCATCGGCTAGTTGAATTCGTCATTGATCTTGAGCCTGGCACGAAACTTGTTTGCAAACGTCCTTACAAGCTTGGACCTGAAGAGTTGAAGGAGCTGAAGAAACAACTCGATATTCAAGAGCGTATGGGTCTTATCCGACCAAGTTCTTCTCCATGGGGTTGTGGTGTTCTTTTTGTCAAGAAGAAGGATGGAACGGACCGACTTTGTGTCGACTACCGTCCATTGAAAAGAAGACCATAAAGAACAAGTACCCACTTCCCAACATCAATGAGCTTTTCGAACAACTCAAGGGTGCTCAAGTATTCTCCAAGCTTGACCTCTGTATGGGCTATCATCAGATTCGCATTCGTGAAGAAGATATCCCCAAGACAGCATTCAGAACAAGCTATGGTTCATATGAATACACTGTCATGTCTTTCGGCCTTGTGAACGCTCCTCCAACATTCTCTCGCATGATGAACTTCATTTTCAACGCCTACACAAATGACTTCGTCTTGGTCTATCTCGATGACATTCTGGTCTTTTCCAAGAACAAGGAGGATCATGTCAAGCACTTGAGATTGGTGCTCGATAAACTCAGAGAACATCAGTTCTATGCGAAGTTTTCAAAGTGCGAGTTTTGGCTCGATGAGGTTCTCTACCTTGGGCATATCATCTCCGCCAAGGGCATAGCTGTTAATCCTGAGAAAGTCTCTGCAATTGTGAATTGGGAACCACCTCAGAATGTGAAGCAACTCCGCAGCTTCCTTGGGCTCGCAAGCTATTGTCAAAGGTTTGTTGAGAATTTCTCTAAGATCGTGAAGCCTCTTTCCAACCTTCTCCAGAAGCATGTGAAGTATGTCTGGTCGCCTGAATGTGACATTGCTTTCAACACCCTCAAAGAGAAGTTAGTCACAACTCTAGTTCTGACTCCTCTTAATGAATCCAAACCGTTTGAGGTTTTCTGTGATGCTTCCCTTCAAGGTCTCGGTGCAGTGTTGATGCAAGAGAAGAAAGTTGTGGCCTATACCTCTCGCCAGTTGAAGCCCAACGAAAAGAACTACCCCACTCATGGCCTCGAGTTGGCGGCAGTTGCCCATGCTCTTTTAACATGGAGACATCACTTGTTGGGAAGAAAAGTGGACATCTTCACTGATCATAAGAGCCTCAAGTACATGTTCACTCAGCCCAACCTCAACCTCAGACAGACTCGTTGGGTCGAAATGATTCAAGAGTATAATTTGAGTATCGAATATACTCCAGGCAAGGCCAATGTCATTGCTGCCGCATTGAGCAGGAAGGCTTACTGCAACAGTTTGATTCTCAAGCCCTACCAACCAGAGCTTTGTGAAGCTTTCCACAAACTTAATCTCCAAGTTGTTCCTCAAGGATTCCTTGCCAACCTCCAAGTCTCTCCTACTTTGGAAGATCAGATTCGTGAGGCTCAACTTCTTGATGCTATGGTAAAGAAGGTGAAGATTGGGATTGCCAAGAGCCAACCCAAGTACAAGTGCTATCGTCTTGATGACAAGGATACTCTATTCTTTGAGGACCGCATTATGGTGCCTAAGGGTGACCTTCGTAAAGTCATTATGAACGAAGCTCACAATTCACTCCTCTCTATTCACCCTAGAAGTACAAAGATGTACCATGACCTCAAGCAGTCGTATTGTGTCGGCATTCTGGGAACGGGGGTCCCCAGACTTGCCTGCCTGCGGCCTGCGGCATGGCTCAAAAGGGGGCCCAGCACGGCCCATCTTCATCAACACAAACCCAAGACCCTCGCGAGGGGCGAAGCCTCGCGAGGCGGACGCCGCAAAGCTTCCTCAGGCACGGCCTCGTTAGGCTGGCTCACGAGGAGGCGGAGAGATCAAGGCGGGGTACCTCGTGAGGTGCCCATGACGCAAGCCATGACAACTCAGGGAGCTAGGCGGGTGCCAGCCCGCGCAGCGTCCTCCTTTCCTCTTTGGTGCAAAGGGGGCAAGCGCAGCCGCGGAGTACAGAGGCATCAGGCAAAGGTTGTCATTTCCGTGCAACGAGACCAGGACCAAGAGGACTACGAGACGGAGGTCATCGTGGAGCCCAAGACGGCGTTATCACCGGAGCTTTGCGCAGGCGAAGACTACTTTTGTCAGGATAGCTGATACTTGCTGTCCCCCTTCAAATTAGCCCACCATTGTTGGCTCCCTTCCCGCTCAATATTTGGGAAGAGGACCAGGGCCTCTATAAATAGGACCAGCCACCCATACAGCAAAGGGGGGTTCCGGTTCGGGAGAGAGAGAGAGAGAGAGAGAGAGAGAGAGAGAGGTGGTTGAACTCCTCCCAGCAGTTCATCGCCTCAGCCAAGAACAGACCCTCGCGAGGCTGTTCTTCCTTGTATTGTTCATCATCACCAGCCCAAGAGGCAATCCACACACCACAAGCTGGAGTAGGGTATTACACCACAACGGTGGCCCGAACCAGTATAAACCCTGTGTCTCTTGTGTTGTTCTTTCCTTAGTTTAGATCCTACCACGGTGGAGGGGTGCAGGAAGGTAGGAGGCGAAATCTCCGCACGCACCCCAGTGTTCGAACCTCAAGGGTCTGCCGGAACCCAAAATCCGACATTTGGCGCGCCAGGTAGGGGTGCGCCGGAATTCGTCTTCCACCGCCCCGTTCTCCTCCGACCGTCACACCCATGTCTGACGCTCGTCGGGCCCGCGCCGAGCGCCGGGCCACACTCGCTTCCCGCGTCGCCCAGACGGCCCCTGTCGGCGGGCATCCACGCCGTTCCCCGTCACCTGCCGTCAATGCCGCCACCGGCCCGGCGAGGGACGAGCGGCAAGACGGCCGCACTGCAACTCCCTCGCTCGCCCCAGCTGGATCTTCGTCCCGCGCGCTCCGCGCGCCCATGGAGGCTTGGGCTGCACTCATCGCGTCAAACGAGCTCCTGCGCTACCGTCCCGTCGACGACGTCTACGAGGAATGGCTCGACCACGTCGCCGAGCTCGTCCACGCTGCAGGGGGCTCTTCCGTGCCGTCCGTTCCGCTGCACCGCACCCCGCCCCGCGCGGGCGAAGAGGCTCTGGCGGCGCCCCGGCCGCCTCCTCCTCAAGAAGACGCCATGGCTCCAAGGCGCATGGCCCCTGGGCGGAACCCGCTCCATCAGGTGCTAGCGCAGCAAGAATAGAGCTGCCAAGAAGTCCCTCGCCCGCCAGAAGCTGCCCAGGCGCTCCTTGCTCCAGCACGTCGTGACCATCCCCCTGCTCCTGCGTGTGGGGACATGCAAGACCAGGCTCTCCGTCACCTAAGGCCTCCCGTGGCCACAGCAGGCTGCCGCGCCTACACACTCGAACTACGCAGCGTCGCGTGGCCCGGCAAGTTCAAGCCAGACCTGCCTCCTCGCTACGACGGCACGGCCGACCCTGCGGAGTTCCTCCAGCTCTATGAGCTGGGCATCGAAGCTGCCAACGGAGACGAGAAGGTCATGGAGAACTGGTTTCCCATGGCGCTCAAGGACGGGGCTCGCACCTGGCTCCTGAACCTAGCTCCAGGCACAATCTCCTCCTGGGAAGAGATGCGCACCCGCTTCATCGCCAACTTCCGAGGTACTCGTGAACGCCCCCCGCCGTGAGCGACATGCGCCGCATCAAGCAACAACCCGGGGAGACCCTGCAGAAGTACATCCAGCGCTTCAACAACGCACGCCTCAAGATCCCCAAGGTGACTGAGAAGGCCATCATCTCAGCTTTCTGTGACGGAGTGCGCGACGTCAAGATGAAGGAGGAGCTGGCGATGGATGAAGACCTGTGCACTTCCTTGGAGTTGTTCAACTTGGCAAACAAGTGCGCCAGGGCTGAGGAGGGGAATCTCTCCCTCCTCGAGCTGCCTGTCGCAGACCCAGAAGAGAAGAAGCTCAAGGCCAAGGATGTGAAGCGCAAGGGGGCTGCAGTGCTCGCGGCAGAACCAGACACCAAGCGGGGCAGAGATCAGCCCGAACCTCCCAAGGGCAGCCGGTACTGTGTGTACCACGACCTCCACACCCACAACACCAACAAATGCCAAGAACTCCGAGCCGTGCACGAAGGAAGGATCGGCCATCGCCCCGACCGCGGTGACCGGGGCTACGGTCAAGGAGCAGGAAGAAACGTAGGATGCTGGGAAGACCGTGGGCCGCGCCAAGGGTGCCGCGATCAACCTTGCGAGGATCGCTGGCAAGACCCGCCTCGCGAGAGAGGATGGAGAGATCAGCCTCGCGAGGGAGACTGGAGGGATCAGCCTCGCGAGGATCGCCTGCTAGGCAACACAGACCTCCCACTGCTGCCGCTGCAGCCAAGGAGAAACGAGGACCGCCATCAGGACAAGGAGGCTGGGGGCTTCTAGGAGCCGCACACGATCGCCTGCATCCTGGGCGGAGCTCAAGCCCTAGCCTCTCAGCGCATCTTCAAGCAGTTCGGCCGCGAAGTGAACGCAGTACTCCCCAGACTCGAAGCCACACGCCCTCTTAGGTGGTCGGCATGCGCCATCACGTTCAGCTCAGCAGATCAGCTCAAGTGTGCGGCAACAGCCGGAGTCCTCCCGATGCTTTGTTCCCCAATCATCAGCAACGTGGTGGTCACCAAGACCATAATCGATGGTGGGGTAGGGCTCAATGTCCTGTCCGTGGAGACGTTCAACAACCTCCAAGTGCCCTACAGCCAGCTTCAGCCAACCAAGCCCTTCTCCGGTATCACCGATGGCTCCACGGTCCCGATTGGGCAGGTCCGCCTCCCTGTCACCTTCGGGGTGCGCGACAACTACCGCACCGAGCTCATCGACTTCGACGTCGCTCACATTCGCCTGCCGTACAACGCCATCCTTGGGTACCCAGCGCTGGCCAAGTTCATGGCCGTAACTCACCATGGCTACAACGTCCTCAAGATGCCAGGAAGCGGTGGAGTCATCACGGTGCCCTGTGAAGAGAAGGACGCGGTGTGTTCCCTGGAACGAGCCTTTCAGGCCGCATCACTGGAAGACCCGGATCGCGGAAGCAGGAGGCTTCCCGAGGCCACCCCCAAGAAGAAGAAGACATCGTCCGGCTCGACCACTCAGGAGGCAGGCCCCTCTAGGCCCGCGCCTGCCCAGGGGGAGCCTCCCTCCATCGCATAGGAAAGCGCGCCCAGCGCCCTCCTCAGGCAGGGCTCGGGGGCTCTCCCCTGGAGGGCCACCGACCTAGCCAGGGTCACGAGGGAGGCACTTGGGCACCACATGGAGGCGTGTTTTGAAGCACGTTTCCCTCAAGAAGGAGCAAGGCAAGGAGATCCAGACCCACATGATTTTGTCAGCAAGGCCATTCAAGAGCTACAGGAGTCAAGAGTCATGAGAGGTGCCCGCCGCCTACCAGCAGTGGCCCCCCGTCCAGGCGAGGATAGTGGGCTGCGCGTCTGCATCGACATACCAGGGCTCAACCGAGTCGTCTCTCTGGAGCGCCTTTGGCCCTCGCGAGTGGGGCGCTGCGGAGGTCCACCCCACAGCTACGTTCGCATGCCTTACGGCTTGCCGAACGCGGCTGACGCGTACCAGCGCCTCATGAGGGGCATCACGGAGGCACGAGAGGCCAGGCGTTCCGCAGCCCTGGTAGAGATGGAGATGGCCCGCGAGGAGCCGCCAGCGCCTCCGGAGCCTCCCGAGGCCCCTGGGCCTGGGGGCTCATGAGGATCGGCTCCCGCAGCCCCCCGAGCCTGCTACACCAACACCCCTTCATCCTCAACATCATCAGGTGACATCTTTCAAGTTTTACTTCCAGCTGGGAGCGCCCCCAGGGCTGCATTATTCCCAGGCCGCATGGGTCCGTCCCTGCGGCGTGTATCCCTTTATTCCATGTTGTTAGCTTACCTTGTTGGGGGCGCCCCTCAGGCTGCATCACCCCCAAGTCGCTCGGGCCTGACCCAGTGATCTCCGCATTCCCAGCATCTATTCAAACGAATCCACTCCTTCGCGGCTAACGTGTTTTACCTAGTTGCCTACTCAGCTGACGCCAACTAACGGAACTGCTCCCGAACGGTACGAAGCTTGCGCATGGGTCCGTCCCTGCAACACCGACAGACCTGGATGGCTGAGCTCTGGCCGCGGCAGCCCCGCACAGTGTCACCTCGTCAAGCCTTCAGCGCCTCACTACCCCTCGAAAGCAACCAATGGCTGATCGTCAATTGTATAGCAACCCCTTGCTTTTTTCTATGATGGACCTGCAGGACCTCCTGAAGGAGCTGCGTCAGGCGAGGCTCTCGATGTGCCTCCTTCGCTCTCGTCCGCGCGAACCGCTTGCACGTTAAAGGGGGGGTGCCTGAGCATCGCGACTCAGGGCTCCTACTGGCTCTCCAGCCCTCACTCTCTGGCCTTGACCACGGCATCGCGACCTGGCATACCAGCGACGGCTGAGATTCGCTCGAGGGCCGGGACCCGAGGACGTAGAGAAGAAAGGGGAGCTAAGGCGAGGGGGAGGAGACACACGAGGACCTCGCCAAGCAACCCCGCTCCTGCCGACACACGGACCCGGCCACACACCAGAGAGTGGCCCCTGATCCTCGAGATAAGTTATCGCCCGGAAGCGCCAGCTACCGTGGCACCATCCCCGCACCTAATGCTATCCCTTGTTAGCGACGCCACTCCCCTTTCTCACCAAACGACGGCTGCTTGGGAGCCAAAGGGAACCTCCTGAGCATCGCGACTCAGGGGCTCTTACCGGACTCCGGGTCGCTCACCTCCTGGCCTTGACCACGGCATCGCGACCTGGCATACCAGCGATGGCTGAAGGCGCCTTGGGACTGGGACCTGTCGGCGCAGAGCACCAAGCCCTCGTGAGGTTCGAAAGGGAGGACTGAGCTAAGATGGAATGAGCAAATCGCGCAATTCTACGACAAGTGTTATATATACAAGACAGGATCACAGGCACCTTACAAGCCCCTACGGGACGCGTTTTTGATTCCTCGCAGGGAACGGATCCTAAAGGGACACAAACTACGCGCGTCCCTGCAAAAGACGCCATCATCAACAGTGGGCCGTCAAGCACCGACGCCAACCCCATCCAGATCAGAGTTGGCGGTGGCCTGACAAGCTCACCCTGCTCCAGGAACGGCGCCGGCTCGGGGGCTCGTAGCTGTCGTCGCTCGTCTCCGGAGTCGCGAAGAGCTCGCCGGAGTCGCTGGAACCTCCAACGCCTCCACCACCCGAGGAGCCTCCAAGGGAGTGGGTGGCGTGCCCATTCCTCGTCACAGCAGGGCCCTGGCCACCTTCCTCGGGGTAGCACTCCAGCCGACGCCCACTCGCATCGAAGACCTTGAAGAGCATCACCGAAGCACCGTCGTAGTCCAAGTGGATCACGAAGACTCCCCTTGTCCTGCAAACCCGAGCGATCTCCCTCCAGCCACGGGTCATGTAGACCTCGCCCAGGGCGACGACCGCGACCTCTGCCTCAGTCGCGGGGGTGCTGCAGCCAGAGCTCCAGGGGCTCCCCCTGCGGGATGATGGAGGCGAAGAAGGGAGGCAGGCGAATCCAAGACTGGAGAGGAATGGCGACATGGAGCATGAACTCTTGGGAGGAGCCCTTGGTGTGGACCCCAGGGGGGACGACCCACACCTTCGTGACCCGTCGGCCCCGACGATGGCGCCGCCCGTGGCGGTCAGCGTCAGCTCCTTCGGGGCCCTCGACGTGGGCGTGCAATGGAAGCGGGAACCCCGGCGGTGCCCGCTCGCCCCAAGGCCTCGGCACCACCTGAATGGCCCCTTTGTCCGGGCCACGGGGGATGAGCCGTTTCTTCGGCGGGAGGGGGTCTGGCCCCTCTCGGGGAGCCTTTCCCTTCTTTGCCGCCGAGAACTGGCGGATTGGAGCCATCGCGGCAAGACGGAGCAAGGATCGGGAAGAAGGATAAGCGAGGAGGAGTGGACTGGAAGGGCGCGCGTCGTCCCGTACTTATGGCCGGCGAAGGCCAACCGCCAGCCTCCACGATCGCAGGTAATCATGACCCGTTTTTGCATGCAGGGACTTGTTCCATCCGTGCAGTTGCCGAGGCGTCATCGGGAAGTGGAGATGCCCACGTCCAATCAACTGCCACGCGGTGCCCAAGACCGCAAGCTGTTAGGGCCCGCGGCACTTCGCTCTTGCCCTTCCGCATCCCTACACGGCCAAGTCCGGGCGCGCCTTGGGCCCGGGGGCTACTGTCGGCGTTCTGGGAACGGGGGTCCCCAGACTTTCCTGCCTGCGGCCTGCGGCGTGGCTCAAAAGGGGGCCCAGCACGACCCATCTTCATCAACACAAACCCAAGACCCTCGCGAGGCGGACGACGCGAAGCTTCCTCAGGCATGGCCTCGTCAGGCTGGCTCACGAGGAGGCGTAGAGATCAAGGCGGGGTACCTTGCGAGGTGCCCATGACACAAGCCATGACAACTCAGGGCGCCAGGCGGGTGCCAGCCCGCGCAGCGTCCTCCTTTCCTCTTCGGTGCAAAGGGGACAAGCGCAGCCGCGGAGTACCAAGGCATCAGGCAAAGGTTGCCATTTCGGTGCAACGAGACCAGGACCAGGAGGACTACGAGACGGAGATCACCGTGGAGCCCAAGATGGCGTCATCACCAGAGCTTTGCGCAGGCGAAGACTACTTTTGTCAGGATAGCAGATACTTGTTGTTCCCCTTCAAATTAGCCCGCCATTGTTCGCTCCCTTCCCGCTCAATATTTGGGAAGAGGACCAGGGCCTCTATAAATAGGACCAGCCAGCCATACAGCAAAGGGGGGTTCCGGTTCGGTCGAGAGAGAGAGAGAGAGAGAGAGAGAGAGAGAGAGAGAGGGAGAGAGAGAGAGAGAGAGAGAGAGAGAAAGGTGGCTGAACTCCTCCCAGCAGTTCATCGCCTCAGCCAAGAACAGACCCTCGCGAGGCTATTCTTCCTTGTATTGTTCATCATCACCAGCCCAAGAGGCAATCCACACACCACACACTGGAGTAGGGTATTACACCACAACGATGGCCCGAACCAGTATAAACCCTGTGTCTCTTGTGTTGTTCTTTCCTTAGTTTAGATCCTAGCACAGCGGAGGGGTGCAGGAAGGTAGGAGGCGAAATCTCCACACGCACCTCAGTGTTCGAACCTCAAGGGTCTGCCAGAACCCGAAATCCGACATATTGGTGGACTCGAATGAAGCGCGAGATTGCTCAGTTCGTGAATGAATGTGATGTCTGCAGAAGAGTGAAAGCAGAACATCAACGACCAGCTGGTCTCCTCCAACCTCTTGCCATTCCAGAATGGAAGTTTGACCATATTGAGATGGACTTTGTGACTGGATTTCCCAAGTCCAAGCGTGGCAATGATGCTATCTTCGTTGTCATCGACAAGCTCACTAAAGTGGCTCATTTTCTTCCTATCAAAGAATCTATCACAGCAGCTCAGTTGGCAGAGCTATATACCTCCAGGATTGTCTCTCTACACGGCATTCTGCAGTTGATATCTTCAGATCATGGTAGCATCTTTACCTCCAAGTTTTGGGATTCTTTTCAGAAGGCCATGGGTACCAACATTCGCTTTAGCACAGCCTTTCATCCTCAAACCAGTGGCTAAGTCGAGCGAGTAAATCAAATTCTTGAAGATATGCTCAGGGCATGTGTCATTTCTTTCGGTATGAAGTGGGAAGATTGTCTTCCATATGTTGGGTTCTCCTACAACAATAGCTTCCAAGCGAGTTCGGGCAAGGCCCCATTCAAGATTCTCTATGGCAGGAAGTGTCGTACTCCTCTTAACTGGTCAGAGACTGGTGAACGCCAACTTCTTGGCAATGACTTGATCACAGAGGCTGAAGAAATGTGCAAAGTCATTCGTGAAAATCTCAAAGCCGCGCAATCGCGCCAGAAGAGTTACTATGATAGCAAGCATCGTGACTTGGCTTTTGAGATCGGAGACCATGTCTACCTCCGTGTCTCTCCAATGAAAGGTACTTGTCGCTTCGGTATCAAAGGGAAGCTTGCCCCTAGATACGTGGGCCCTTTCAAGATCATTGGCAAAAGAGGCGATCTCGCCTATCAACTTGAGCTTCCATCCAACTTTGCAAATGTGCATGACGTGTTTCACATGTCTCAGCTCCGCAAGTGTTTCAAGACTCCTGACCACACCATCAACTTTGAAGAGATTGATCTCCAAGAAGACATGTCTTATCATGAGCACCCCGTTGCTATTCTTGAAGAAACTGAGCGCAAGACTCGCAACAAGTCTATCAAATTCCTGAAAGTGAAGTGGTCACATCATTCCGACTGTGAAGCCACCTGGGAACGCGAGGACCACCTCCATTCCGAATATCCGGATTTTTTCCAGTCCTAGATCTCAGGACGAGATCCTTTCGTAGTGGTGGCATGTTGTAACACCCCGTATGTAACTTGCCATATTTGTATTCCAACTCTTGCCATTTTCGGCACTAAGTTATGATATTCCTCGTTGTTGGGTTTCATCTTCGATTTGCATTTTGTCTTGTCATACATCGCATATCATGTCATCATGTGCATCGCATTTGCATACGTGTTTGTCTTATGCATCCGAGCATTTTCCCCGTTGTCCGTTTTGCATTCTGGCGCTCCTATGTCCTCCGGCGTCCCCTTTTGCCTCTTTTCGTGTGTAGGTGTTAAAAGTTCTCGGATTGGACCGAGACTTGCCCAGCAGCCTTGGTTTACTACTGGTAGACCGCCTGTCAAGTTTCGTGCCATTTGGACTTCGTCTGATACTCCAACGGTTAACCGAGGAACCGAAAAGGCCTCGTGTGTGTTGCAGCCCAACACCTCTCCAAAGTGGCCTAAAACCCAGCTAAACCCCCTCCATCATCTCGGTCATTCGATCACGATCGCATGGCCGAAAACCGTGCTCAATTTGGAGTGTCCTAGCTCCCTCTACTTATAAATATAGGACCCTCCGAAAATCCCGGATCAAATCCACCCTAACCCTAGCCCCGCTCCCTTCGCGCGCCGGACACGTCCGGTCCGCGCCGGACAAATCGCCACCGATGAACCGCAAGCCGCCACGTGCCCCACCGCCATCCACTCCGCCGCAGGCCCGGTCGGCCCGTGCGGGGCCCCCGCGGCCCGCACCATGCCCGTCGTCGCCCGCACCCGGCTCGCCCGTGCACCACCCAGCCGCCTTCGCCAGCTCCGCCCCGCCGCTGCACTGTTCGCCGCCGTTCGCCTCGCCAGTGCCGCGCGCCACCGATGCCCTGCGCCACCACCGCGCCCGGCGCGGCCTCCTCCGCCTCCCCGTGCCGTCGAGGCCAGATCCGGCGCCTCCTCGCCCGCGCCCGTTATCCTCCCGCTCCGGCAAGCCACGGTCGGCCTCCTCCTCGACGCCGGCATCTTCCCCGGTGAGCTCCGGCGACGAACCTCGTACAACACGCTCGATCTCGATCCGGTGTTACAGTGGAACCCTAGGTTTGACCCTGTTTCCTCCTAAGTTTGCATTATTTTTAGCATACTCCATCGCATCATAACTTTGCATCCGTGGCTCTGTTTTGGGCGTGTAGCATATCAAATTGTTCGTTTGGATGTGCACTTCATTTCATTCCATTGCACCATGTTCATTTGAGCTCATCTTGGTGCCCTAAATGTTGTTGCAAGAGTTCTATGTGATGTTAGTTTCAGATTCTTAACAGATTATGGACATTTGTCATTTTTGCCATGTTTAATGTGTGCCTCCTGTGATCTTGAGCCCTACATGTGTTTTGTTGTATGTCCTGCCATCTTTACAGGGGTGTATGCCATGTATTTTTGTGATCAATGTGGTGACTAGCACAAGCATGCAAAGTAGCTCTCGTGATGTTGCTGATTTTAGGGACTTAGACTTCTTCTAAGTCTTTTCCCAGTTAATATTTTTATGCCATGTATTCTTGTTGCTACAGAGTGATCCATGTCTCTTTTGAGCATGTTGAGTAGGGATGATTTTGAGATATTGTTGTGCTCTATCCATTCATGCCTTTGTTTGCAATTATGGAGCACCCTAGCATGACTCAATCTTGCTCTACTTTTGCTATAAAATGTTCCTGGCAGATTGTTTACGTGTTAATCAATTTTGCCGAGGTTGTTGTAGTTGATCCATGCATGCTATGAGAGTGTTCTTGCCATGGTTAGCTTATTTATCATGTATACTTGCTGGGTGTATGCTTATATTGTCTTGCAATGCCTTGTGGTGAGTGCATCGAGCTCGTAAACATGCCTATGTAATTCTGTTTTGCCATGTTCCAGTTTTCTGCTAAGTCTGAATCTGTTAACGAAACTTGGTATGTTCACATGGTTGCCATTGTATCTTCTGATCCCTTTTGGCTTATGGTCAGTAAGGGACTTTTGTTTTATGCTTTGATTAGTTTAATGCCATGCCTTGCTTTGCCATGATATGTTCCTGTAGCGTGTTGTTATCTTACTCTAAACATTGCTTCCTGATGTTAAATCCGGACATGTTGTTATTTTCACTAAGTCTGTGAACCTGATATCTTTTGCACTTTTGCCATGCTTGTTTGAACCTGCTATTGTGTGAATTAGCCGTAGCTTAGTGTTCATATTTTGTTAAGAATCTTGAGTGGATCACTACCATGTGCTTTGTTGCTATGTTAGAGTGCAGTAGCTTATTTTTCTTGATGCATTTAGATGGCCTCGTGCTGTTAATCGCAGCTTTGTGCCATTATTGTTTTGCTTGCCATTTGCAAACCGTGCTCCGATTCCGGTGATCTTTATATCGATTTCGACCGAAATCAACTCATCTTTCCAGTGGAACTCTTGGTTTTCCAAGTTGAGGCCTGGTTCAATCTTTCCTTTCCAAAACATGCATATGCATTGCATATCACATCCCGCATATCATGCCATGTTTTGCACCATGTTGCTTGCGCAATGCACCGTGGTTGATCGTGGTTCCCTTTGCTTGTATTCTTGCTTTGGGTAGAGCTGGGAGACGAGTACGTGATCGAGGAACCCGTTGAGAACGCTTTCGAGGATCAAGCTTATGTCAACTCGGAGAACTTTGCAGGCAAGATGATCATACCCTCGAAATCACTTCTATCTTTGCTTGCTAGATGCTCGCTCTATTGCTATGTCTATGCTACGATACCTACCACATGCTTTATCATGCCTCCCATATTGCCATGTCAAACCTCTAACCCACCTTGTCCTAGCAAACCGTTGTTTGGCTATGTTACCACTTTGCTCAGCCCCTCTTATAGCATTGTTAGTTGCAGGTGAAGATTGGAGTTTGTTCCTTGTTGGAACATGTTTATTTTTGGGATATTAATATTATATCTTGCCTACTTTAATGCATCTATACACTTGGTAAAGCGTGGAAGGCTCGGCCTTATGCCTGGTGTTTTGTTCCACTCTTGCCACCCTAGTTTCTGTCATACCGGTGTTATGTTCCTTGATTTTGCGTTCCTTACACGGTTGGGTTCTAATGGGAACCCCTAGACAGTTCGCCTTGAATAAAACTCCTCCAGCAAGGCCCAACATTGGTTTTACCATTTGCCACCTAGCCTTTTCCCCTTGGGTTCCACAGACTCAAGGGTCATCTTTATTTTAAACCCCTGGGCCAGTGCTCATCTAAGTGTTGGTCCAACTTGTCAGCCGCCGGTGGCCACCAGGGGCAACTCTGGGCTGGCCTACCGGAAGTTTGGACAATCCGGTGTGCCCTGAGAATGAGATATGTGCAGCTCCTATCGGGATTTGTCGGCACATTCGGGTGGCTTTGCTGGTTTAGTTTTACCATTGTCGAGATGTCTTGTAACCGGGATTCCGAGTCTGATCGGGTCATCCTGGGAGAAGGAATATCCTTCGTTGACCATGAGAGCTTGTGATGGGCTAAGTTGGGACACCCCTGTAGGGATTTGAACTTTCGAAAGCCGTGCCCGCGATTATGGGCAGATGGGAATTTGTTAATGTCCGGTTGTAGAAAACCTGAAACTTAACTTAATTAAAATGGATCAACAATGTGTGTAGCCGTGATGGTCTCTTTTCAGCGGAGTCCAGGAAGAGAACACGATCTCGTGTTATGCTTGAACGTAGGTTTTTCTAGGATCACTTCTTGATCATAGTTTCTCGACCGTGCCTTGCCTTCTCTTCTCGCTCTCATTTGCATATGTTAGCCACCATATATGCTAGTGCTTGCTGCAGCTCCACCTCATACCTTTTACCCTACCTATAAGCTTAAATAGTCTTGATCGCGAGGGTGTGAGATTGCTGAGTCCCTGTGACTATTAGGTTACTTCCAAAACGAGATGCAGGGACCGATGATACCGTTCCAGGAGATGCGACTGAACTCAAGTGGGAGTTTGATGAGGACTCAGGACGCTACTATGTTTCCTTTCCAGACGATTAGTAGTGGAGCCCAGTTGGGGCGATCGGGGACATTATGCATTTGGGGTTGTCTTTATTTTGGTTCCGTAGTTGGACCTTGATTGTATCTGGATGATTGTAATGATATATTTATGCTATTGTGTGACGTGGCGATTGTAAGCCAACTATGTACCTCTTTTCTTATTCAGTACATGGGATGTGTAAATATTACCCCTCTTGCGACATTGCCTACAATGCGGTTATGCCTCTAAGTCGTGCTCCGACACGTGGGAGATATAGCCGCATCGTGGGTGTTACAGCAATCCATCAAGGATCGCCAGACATTGAACCTTTCGGTCCTAGCCTGTGTCTGAAACAAGCTCTTGAGACTCTCGATCATATCATAAGCCTCAACATTTTCGAAATTTTGTTGCAAATCGGGCTCCATACATGCCAGCATCAGACAACTGATCTCCATTGATTCATCAACGAGTTTTTGGTAGGCATTCTTAGTTGTGGCACTAGCATTATCGGCAGGTTCCTCTGGAAGTGGATCCTCTAGAACATGTTCCTTTTTATCGTGCTTCAGAACAATTCTCAGATTTCTATACCATGTGGTAACGTTTGTTCCATTCAGTTTATCGTTTTCTAGAATTGATTTCAATGCAAAGTTGGGTTGAGCAGGTGGTGCCATTGATCTACAATAGAAAATATGCAATCACTAAGAAATGTGTTTATGTAGAGTAATTCAAGCCTTATATATAAATACTCCCACTGAAGTTGCCATCCCTCCACAAACTATCAGTGATTCAGGATCCGACTAGCACATGCGACTAGTGAGCTTTAGCATCACTGCTAGATAACACGCCTATCCGGTAAGCAACTCCTTGCTAATTGTATCTCCATACGACTCTTGTCAATCGGGAAGGTATCTCATACCCCGGCCCCCAACCTTCTTTGCCACAAGTCCCAAAACCGTTTTGATAGCCTTGTCAAGTTAACCTGATGCAGTGCATGTCCATGTCCGACACGAACCCTTCACTTCAAGGACACCTAGCAGCACCCCAATTTTATGAGCCCACTACTAGACGTACTTGGCGTGCGAAGGTGCAACATCGGGGATGGCAAATTGCTTGATATTAACGAGGGATCTTTCTACCATTCTAACATGCATAGAAAACAAGAAGCATAACAATCACAAATAAACATATATTGTGAAATAGTATGGCTCCTTCATGGATGTTCTTCCAGGTCGGCTCCAACTCCGATGACCATCTAGGAACTCCATCTTGTTTGTCACACCGGGATGCCAAGCCACCAACCTAATCTCTATTATCCAACTACTACAACTACTAATGAATTTTACATAGAGTCAGAAGTCGACACGCAGGTCATTATACAATATAATGACAGCACTTTGGCTCCTACCAGCTGACAAACATGACACGCAGGCCATGTATAATTTACACACATGCATCGCATACACATGAGCCATACTATTCACATCAAACCTGCAAAACAAAGTTACGCATAGGATCGCATTCTACCGGTTTGAGTGATCGTGTACGAAATACAAAGTTACGCATAGGATCGCATTCTACCTGTTTGAGTGATCGTTTTCGGAAATCACAGATCACATCTAAACTCCGATCACACTGAATTTTCCAATCTGACAGATCTTATTGATCATTGTGAGTCCGATTCAGATTTACATTTCACTATTAACCCCGATGGCGGATACCGACCGATAGGGGTAGGTTGTGTCACGACCTCATCGACTCTGATCATCAGAAAACATAGCCACATCGATCCCCATGTGCAATTGATCTCATCAACTGTGCACACAGCCGATCTCATCATCGACAACAGATCTCATCTATCCCCTCCACATATCTAATATGCATACGATCCGAATTGAAATCCTATAGCAGAGGCTCTGATACCACTGTTGGGTTCTATGGTAGGGTGCGTCGACTGCAAATTAAAATTTTCCTACACGCAGAACAACCAATAACATGCTACGGGAGATGGATCACAGATCGTTACCACTAGATGCACAGTGTCGTGTAGCGGAATAAGAGTTGGGGCAGCGCGTCTCCTCCTCGTCCGATCTCCCTCGAATAACCAGTCGTCGGTTCCCACGTACAGGTTCACCGGAGCGGCGCAAGTGCACCGCCTCTAACGGCATCCGCGTGTGCAGGAGGAACACCGTGTGGCGGACTGGTAGGTCAGATCACACAGTCGGCGGTTGAGTGGAGGTGGCTATTCGCAACACATGCAAACCCTGGTGACAGCGCCGAAGCGATCAATCTCATGAGTGTGCTGCACCCCCCCTTTATATAGGCGTCCATTGCGGGCTCAACACTTGGGCCTCACACGGACCCTAAAGCCCAAAATCTATTCGGCCTGGATCCGAGTTCGAGTAGGATCACTTCTGATTCGTGGAGTCGGACCGGGCCTCACAGGTTCCTTCCCTTAAGCGCGCGACTCCTTGGGTTCTCGTTCACTTGGTCGATCTGACTCAACTGGTCAGTAGCAGCCACTAGCAAAGCGTGCCGACTCCAAGTGTCCGATGAAGCTGGTTAGGCGAACCCGTACATCACACATATGTTCCCTTTTCTACACGATATATATTGTCGGGCTCAAGGCGAGTCTGTCATCCTTGTGCTAGTCCGACCTCTTTCTCATTCTAGTGATGTCGACCACAAACTGGATTATCTCATAATCCTAATCGCATGGCCATGCTTATCTTCATCAGATCACACGAGGGGCCCAGAGTATATCTCTCCTGATTGGAGGGGCAAATCCCATCTTGCTCGACCATGTCTCGCAGCATGGGTCTGGACAAGCCAGAAACCTACCTTTGTAACTATCCAGTCACGGAGTAGCGTTTGGTTGGCCCAAAGCAAGTCTGTCACCATCCCGAGTACGAACAGCCAGTCATCACGTATGTTATACTAGAGACTCACAGATGACATATCGCTGCGTCTCATAGTTGGGTCTGTCCGACTCGGACCTTATCTCAACTCGGATCCGACTACGTCGAATCCGACCAGATCCTTCCGAGTCCATATTATCCGGTTAGCATCCAATGCTCCATGGCTAGTGAGACCAAGCCATCGACCGTGTCATATGCTAGTCTAGTCGGCTGCGCGTCCACACAGCCCTTTCTACTAGGGACCTTTTAGGACGTTCATCATACAATGCATAGTCCCACAAACAAGTCATGTACTTGCTAATACACATCATTGATAATGTCCAAGGACTATCTTTATTCATAAACACATAGGAAATATCATCATACATGATTGCCTCTAGGGCATATCTCCAACACTTCTTCACTTGAGCAGCAACTTGCTTGTCGTTCTTCTTGAAGTTCCCCTTCTTCCCTTTGTCCCTTATTTTTGAAACTACTGGTCTTGTTGACCATCAAAACTTGATGCTCCTTCTTGATTTCTACCTCTGCAGCCTTTAGCATTGCGAAGAGCTCGGGAATTGTCTTATCCATCCCTTGCATATTATAGTTCATTACGAAGCTTTTGTAGCTTGGTGGCACTGATTGAAGAACTCTGTCAATGACACTATCAACAAGAAGATTAACTCCCAGTTGAGTCAAGTGGTTGTGGTACCCAGACATTCTGAGTATACGTTCACTGACAGAACTATTCTCCTCCATTTTGCAGCTGTAGAACTTATTGGAGACTTCATATCTCCCAATTTGGGCATTTGCTTGAAATATTAACTTCAACTCCTCAAACATCTCATATGCTCCATGACGTTCAAAACATCGTTGAAGTCCCGATTCTAAGCCGTAAAGCATGGCACACTGAACTATCGAGTAGTCATCAACTTTGCTCTGCCAGATGTCATAACATCTAGAGTTGCTCCTGCAGCGGGCTTTTCACCTAGCGGTGCTTCCAGGACGTAATTCTTCTGTGCAGCAATGAGGATAATCCTCAAGTTACAGACCCAGTCCATGTAGTTGCTACCATCATCTTTCAACTTAGCTTTCTCTAGGAACGCATTAAAATTCAATGGAACAGTAGCACATGCCATTTATCTATGACAACATAGACCTGCAAAATACTATCAGGTACTAAGTTCATGATAAATTAAAGTTCAATTGATCATATTACTTAAGAACTCCCACTTAGATAGATTTCCATCTAGTCGTCTAAATGATCACGTGATCCATATCAACTAAACCATGTCCGATCATCACGTGAGACGAAGAAGTTTTCAATGGTGAACATCACTATGTTGATCATATCTACTATATGATTCACGCTCGACCTTTCGGTCTTAGTGTTCCGAGGCCATATCTGCATATGCTAGGATCGTCAAGTTTAACCCGAGTATTCTGTGTGTGCAAAACTGGCTTGCACCCGTTGTATGTGAATGTAGAGCTTATCACACCCAATCATCACATGGTGTCTCGTCATGACGAAGTGTAACAACGGTGCATACTCAGGGAGAACACTTATACCTTAAAATTTAGTGAAAGATCATCTTATAATGCTACCTCTATACAAAGCAAAATAAGATGCATAAAAGATAAACATCACATGCAATCAAAATAAGTGATATGATATGGCCATCATCATCTTGTGCCTTTGATCTCCATCTCCAAAGCACCGTCATGATCACCATCATCACCGGCTTGACACCTTGATCTCCATCGTAGCATCGTTATCGTCTCGCCAACTATTGCTTCTACGACTATCACTACCGCTTAGTGATAAAGTAAAGCTATTACATGGCGATTGCATTTCATACAATAAAGCGACAACCATATGGCTCCTGCCAGTTGCCGATGACTGTTACAAAACATGATCATCTCATACGACAATTTATATTATCATGTCTTGACCATATCACATCACAACATGCCCTACAAAGACAAGTTAGATGTCCTCTACGTTGTTGTTGCAAGTTTTACGTAGCTGCTACAGGCTTCTAGCAAGAACTGTTCTTACCTACGGATCAAAACCACAACGATTTTTTTGTCAAGTGTGCTATTTTAACCTTCAACAAGGACTAGGCATAGTCAAACTCGATTCAACTAAAGATGGATAAACAGACACCCACTAGCCACATGTGTGCGAAGCACGTCGGTAGAACCAGTCTTATGAACGCGGTCATGTAATGTCGGTCTAGGCCGCTTCATCCGACAATACCGCTGAATCAAAGTAACACAAGATGGTAAGCAGTATGACTATTATCGCCCACAACTCATTGTGTTCTGCTCGTGCATATATGTCACATCCCTAGCTGCTGGTAGTGCTCTAGGCTAGCTTCATGTGTGCATCATGTCTATATTTTCGAAACTTGAACTGAGGAATTTTGGAAGCCTCAAAAACTTAAATAAAAGAGGGGCAAAAACCCTAGAAATCTCATTCATTGCTCCAAAGTGCTCTTCTTAAATGTTTGATAATTTTTGGTAAGGGTTCTGGTCCCAACCAAAATATTGAACATTTTTAAGGAATTATTTTTGGGACTTTGGATTTAATTCATTAGCTATTTGAATTTGAATTATATTCATATAATTAGAATATAATTTCAAATACCCCTGAAATATTTTATAAGCTTTTGGAAAAGTCCATCTAGCAATATAAAATATTCAGAGGAGCTTTGGCATTGTTTGAATTATTATTTTTAATTCAAAACAGTGGCAAAAGAATTAAATAAAAGAAAAACAGAACAGAAATAGAAAGGGAGAGAAGGCCACCTGGGCCACCTACCTGGCGCCCACTTACCTGGCCCAGCTCCCCCAGCCGGCCCAGCCCATCTCCACTCCCTCCCCTGTCGTCTTCCTCCCTGCCAGGAGGACGGGCACGCGCCCGGCGCGCGCGGCCACGCGCCCCGGCCACCTCCTGCTTCCCGGCCACCTCCTGCTTCCCCCGGCCTCCCTAGCGACGCCACGACGAGGCCTCGTGTCCCCTCGCTCCTTTTCCTCCCCCGCTGCATCCCCTCTCTCCTCTGCTCCCTCTCTCTCGCCCGGACCGAAGGGAGCCGCCGCCACCGACAAGCTCCCTTGCGGCCACCGCCACCCCCTCTCCTCCCCGACGCGCTCCCGAGCTCCGCCGGTCCTCCCTCATCCTCCTCGTCGTCTCACGCGACCAGAAGACCCCCTGGATGCCCAGCAGCACCGTCGCCGACGCCATCTTCGTTCCCTGCACCGACGGCCGCCGTCGACCGATTCGTCGTCACCAGGCCGTCCCCGAGGCCGCTGAGATCACCTACGACCCCGCCGTGAGCTCCTGATCATCCCCCCCCTCTCCGTTTTCTCTCTAGCATGCCGTAGCCGCCGCGCCTCTCTCCCCCGACAGCACGCCGCCGCACGAGCTGATCGTCGACGAGGCTCCGGTGGCCATTTGGTCCCGTGCATGCCTCCGTTGGGTTCGTGAGCTCTCGTAGAACGCGTAGGTGCTAACCGTGGACCCTCCCGTGCACGGTGTCGTCGTTTCCATCGACGCCCGAACTCAGGTCGCCGCCAAAGCTCGTCGCCGGCGAGATTCCGGCTGCCCCGTGACCACCCGTCTGGTCCATTAGATGCGCGAGTGTAAGAGCTCCTCCCCGGTGCCATTGCCCCTAGCTCAAATCCGAGCCGCGCCGCCGTGCGGAATGGTCGCCGCCGGCGAAACTCCGGCAGGAGCTGACGTGGCTCCGTCATTAGGAGCAAACCCAGCTAATTAAACAACCACAGCCACTGACAGTGGGCCCCACCCCTGGTCAAACCCCAGTTAGCGCTGGGTTTGACCGGGATTAGCTCCTGTGTCACTGATGTGTGGACCCCACACGTCAGGTTTGACCCGAGCCAGCCCAGTTGACCCTGCTGACGTCACTGTGACGTGGTGCTGACGCCATAATTCATTTCTGGATTTATTATTATTCAGGAAATTCCAGAAAATTGTAAAAACTTCTAAAAATCATAGAAATTCAACCGTAACTCCAAATTAAATAAATTATATATGAAAAATTATCAGAAAAATTCAAGGAATCCATCTGTACCATTTTCATGCATGTTAGAACAACTTATAGATGCTGTTTAGCACAAATCATAGAAAGGGCATTTAAATATCCACATATGAAGTTTGAAATTGAATCTTGGATTCAAACCAACTTCATTTAATCTGGTTTTAGTTGCATTAGCTCAAAACACATTCATTTTGCCATGTCATGATCATGCATCATATTGCGCATTGCATTGATTGTGTTCCCTTCTGTGTTGCCGGTATTCGTCCCCTCTCGATAGACGTGATACCGATGATGTGATCGTTGACACTGATGAAGACTCAATGTTATCTTCAGAAGTGCCAGGCAAGCAAAAACCCCTTGTTCATTCCGATACAATCCCACTCTCTCGCTCCTGCTCTCTTTTACTGCATTAGGACAACAACGACATATTTGATACTTGCTGCGGTAGCTGAACCCCTTTATCCTTTGCATGACCTGTCATTCCACAGTAAATAGATGAAACCCACTAGCATGAGTAGGAGTTGTTTGAGCCCTGTTGTGCCTACTCATTCATGTTTGTTGTCATGCCTGCTATTGCTTAGAGTTGAGTCAGGTCTGATTCATCGGGGATGAATCAGAGGCGTGTGAACATGTCCTACTGTGTGTGAGCTAAGTGTGTGAACACGATTTGGTAAAGGTAGCGGTGAGAGGCCATGTAGGAGTACATGGTGGGTTGTCTCATTGCAGCCGTCCTTAGGAACTGAGTTCTGTGTTTGTGATCCATGATCAGTTACTACCACACATTGGGCTCCGGGCGCTCCAAGCTCTCTCGACTTATTAATCAACATGATCTCTGTCCAGGAGTTGCAACTAGTTTCTGGTGTTTGTAGGTAGTGTTAGTAGTCTACCAAGTGGCACCCGGTACATGTGGGCTTGGGACAGACTAGGCACAGTGGCCCGGTGTACCAAGTGGCACCCGGTTGGTGGGCTTGGGAACCCTGCACACATCGTTTGGGGCCGTAAGCGACACCCCGGCCGGATCTCCTTGCGGATGGAACCCGAATAGGCGATAAACCTGGACTAGAGACTTGTTCGGTTAGTCAGGTCGTGGCCGACTCCCTCGCCCGGCTTCCGCTTGAAGGTTGCCGAGGTACATGACGTGTACAGGGCGATAAGTGGCGAAAGCGTGTGTGAAGAAGTACACCCCTGCAGGGTTAACATCATCTATTCGAATAGCCGGATTCCTCGGATATGGAAACTTGGACCCCTTACATAGTTCATAGACAAGTGAAAGTGGATACTCTAAAATACGCAAGATAAGCGTGAGTGCTATGGATGGCGTTCTCGTAGGAAGACGGGAGCGGATCCATAGTGGTGTATTGGTTGGTGAATATGTGGACTCGTGTGCGCCACTTCAAAAGAGTTAGTTGCAGTCGTAGTTCAGGATAGCCACCGAGTCAAAGCTGGCTTGCTGCAGTTAAACTCCTCCACCCCCTTGTTGATAATGATGCATATGTAGATAGATCTGATGTAAGTCTTGCTGGGTACATTTGTACTCACGTTGCTTAATTTATGTTTTTGCAGAGAGACTTCAGTCTCACTAGTAGTTCCACGTGGACTTCGATGTTTAGCTTGTTACCTCAGCTACGATCTTGTGCCCTCGGCAGGATCTGGTAGATAGTCAGGCTCCTCAGCCTTTTTCATTTATAGTTGTCTGTACTCAGACATGATAGCTTCCGCTTGTGCTTTGATTTGTATGCTCTGAGTGTTGGGTCATGAGACCCATGTTTGTAATATCTCGCTCCTCGGAGCCTATTGAATAATTACTTGAGTTGTAGAGTCATGTTGTGATGCCATGTTGTATCTGCACATATCGAGCATATTGTGTGTATGTTGTTGAAATGCTTGGTATGTGTGGGATCTGACTATCTAGTTGTTTATCCTTAGTAGCCTCTCTTACCGGGAAATGTCTCCTAGTGTTTCCACTGAGCCATGGTAGCTTGCTACTGCTCCGGAACACTTAGGCTGGCCGGCATGTGTCCTTCTTCGTTCCTGTGTCTGTCCCTTCGGGGAAATGTCACGCGATGAATACCGGAGTCCTGTTAGCCCGCTACAGCCCGGTTCACCGGAGTCCTGCTAGCCCAGTGCTACAGCCTGGATTCACTCGCTGATGACCGACACGTTCGATGCTGGGTCATGGATGCCTGTCCCTGTAAGTCTGTGCCACTTTGGGTTTACGACTAGCCATGTCAGTCCGGTCTCCTTATCATATGGATGCTAGCGACACTGTCATATACGTGTGCCAAAAGGCGCAAACGGTCCCGGGTCAAGGTAAGGCGACACCCGTGGGAATACCGTGCGTGAGGCCGCAAAGTGATATGAGGTGTTACATGCTAGATCGATGTGGCATTGAGTCGGGGTCCTGACAGCGTTGGTATCAGAGCTTGACTGCCTGTAGGATTACCAAGCCAAACTGGTCGATGTTGAGTCTAGAAATTCTTTAGTTATATGTAGGGGAATTGATTGTGGGATGGAACGTAAGGCTCTTTTTACTCCTTATACCTCATGGCCTTCTGATCTGAGTCATCATCTTCTCTCCTACGGGGATTAAGAACTAGGCTATCTCTTCTTTCTATTAGGATCACGTGTTACTAATCAGTGGACTTATAAGATTGTTGGATTTAAGTCTCAGTTCAGTTCCTACTACTTCCGTATGTTAATTGTTGATCTCGAAACCTTGATATTGTGCTTCTGAGTGGTTATGCCACCATTTTTGTGAATGTCTCAAATCTTTTCTGAGCATTTACAGCCGTTATGCTGTCCGAGTCATCCCAGGTTTCTAAGTAGTCTGATGCATTTGCAAATCCTTTCTTCCCGTTTCAATGTTCCCATGGGCCAGATTAACCACACTAATCAGTGAGTTGAGGTACTCCGTTACCTTGACATATATGTTGGAGATATTATTATGACCCTAGGTGTCTTAGAGGATCATCTAGTAATTTAGCCATGATTTGTGTTCCCAGTGTGATGATTCTGGCCATCATTCTCAAAAGCATCCCGTGATGCTACTTAGTAATAGGTATTCTGTTCCTGGGTTCTTGAACCCGAGATTCACTCTACCTACTTCATGTTAATAGTAATTGCTAGTGCCTTTAGGATATTAGTAACCTTTGCGATAGTCCTTGAAGTCCGTGGTATCTTCTTCTTCCAAATACCATGAACTACTTATGGCAGAAGTTCCTCGTTGAACTGAAATATCACAACAGGATTATTCTTGATGAGTTCTCCATTATATATTGTGGCTCTGCCAGTTCTACCTTTCTGCATGGGTTATCCGGAAGAAATATGTTGAACTTCGTTCGACATGCTAATCCATGCATACACAACTCAGAAAATCATATGTTCTTTTGAGTTGTCCCATCTTAGTTGTTTCCGACCCTCGCCTATCAATTGATAGTCAAGAGTATGCGTGCGTTCGTCTATCAATGCTATTACTCTTGTGGTCTGTCAAGCCATTCTATTGCAGAATGACTAGGAGAAACAAACTCCAGTACCTCTTCCATATCTAGGATTGGGTCAAAGTAGTTGTATTCCGCAGACCAAATGCCAATCCAGCCATTGGTTCTGTTCTACCTTGAAGTATTACCATCTTTATATCAGGAATATCATGGGAATTGCACACCATCTTATGAATTCTTGACGCAGTGATACTTCTTGCCATCATTGTTCATTCCTCGGTTCCTGTGTTATTGTAACCGGAATGCCAACAAATGAATCATGGCGTGTGAAATCAATATTGCCAGCAACTCTGTTGCTTGGTAGTTAAATGGACGATAACCTCATTCTTAGCGTGTTGATTATTGAGTCGTCACCCTAAGACTGATCGTGCTACCTAGTCCTTATTTCGGTGCACCCTTCGATTGATGAGTTAGGATCTTGTCAAGTCCCCACTCATTTGATCATATCGTCTTGCCCTCAAAAGCGAGATTGTTCTCGAGCTTAGTAACATACCGGTGGTTCGTGACTTTCCAAATATCTTCTTGGAAGTGTTACCGGGTTGTCACCTGACTGTTATGTTGAGCTCATGATCAAGTTGGTTTATCCTGTAAACCACCCTTTCTCCAAGAATCCGTGTTGGATACCCCTGAGCTAGTTGGTTAAGCTAGACAACAACCTGGAGAGTTGGAAGATAAAAGCTTGCCTGACTTAGTTCGTTCCAAAGGGATATTCTTGTGTAGTGTGTGTTGAAGAGAGATGATATCTTCATCGATTGCTCCCTGTGATCAGTTATTGGACCTATTGCCTGATAAAAACTTTGATTTGAGTGTGGGCTATCGTCAAATCAAATCAGTACCAACGATGCTCGTAATGTTGTCTTATTCGTGGTTGATCCCTCGAGCATGCACCATTACATCTTTGGTCTGACCAATGCTATCACCGTGTTCACTTAACTATGGAATTCCTTTTAAAAGGAAACCTAGATGAATTGTTGTTGAGCCCATTGGCAACATCCTTATCTCCTCCATGATGTTGTTGAACATTAAGCTAGTGTTGGAAACTTTTGAAAGCATTTTCTTCATGCTAGCTCATGAAGTATTTGTTTGATGAAAGGAGTGACTTCCTCTTATACACGTGCATTTGGTGAAAGTTGCCGCCGTGAATTTGAGAAAGATTGTTTTGTTTCCTTTGGAATCATCCCAAATCAGTCATGCACACGTGCGAAGTATTCTGTAGTCTGGAGACTTGCAACCTTCATTCTATATGTGTCCCTAGCACACTAAGCCACTGATTGACTTGTTCAAGGAAAAGAAGTCTATGCTTGGGATCTAATCCATGGACTTGCGTAAAGACTTCGATATCCTCAATGATGGTTCTCCACCTGAACTCGGTAGTGTTTAATTATAAGACTGCTACGTGGCCATGCTTGTCTGGGACAATGTGTCCACATGTTTGTAGCAGAACCAGCTCATGTTTTGGAGCTTACTATCGTAGTTCATTCCCCGAGAATCTCGCAACGTCATCTCGTCGACTTGTGTTGCAAACTTTCATTTTTCTTTCTAGACTCGATGAGTCTGGAATATCCTGACACCAACCAGATCTGAATCTCAGGCAGTTATGATGGTTTGGAACATTTCCCAAGAACTATAATATTGGTCTCGCGATAACCGGTAAAGTGGATGTCATGGCCAACACACCCAGCCGGAAGACCTGTTATTATAATATCTTGTTTGAGGAAGTTGGCCACCTCCCCATAGGGTTTTCGTAGGATTTACTCCCTAGTTGCCCCTATGGATTTTGAGATCCCGAAGTCCGACCTTTTACTTGATGTTCTAGATATCAAACCATATCTATGAATGGGTTACACTAGCACATCAAGGAGAACATTAGAAGCGGAGTGCCAAATGTCTCTCGGTCGATCATCCAGATTTTTATTTCCTTGGCCTCGCTAAGGTGAAATCTGAGAAAGTGTTATCCTCCTTTGCATCTGCATCGTCCATCGCTATTCATCATGGTAGTATGTTGTGTTGTCAGCACCCTTGACACGGATGCTGATAAAACCTTGATGATTGTGGAAATGCTCAAGTTCTTGAGAGCACGTACAAGCGCTACGTGTTATCATCGGCTCTAACTGGGATTCCTCTCAGTTTCCTCGGCAATGCTATGGCCTTTTTAAACAGTGAATTCACTCTCTATTGTTGGGTTCTTCCCCAGTTACCAGAATCATTCCCATCATTTGCATTTTGTTCCCAGCTTGCACCGCCAATGTGTCATTCTACCATGGGTCTCCTCCATTACCGGTGATAAGCAAATTCATCCATTACGTTGTCTTCAACAAGGTAATCCACATCATCCAAGTTTGAGTATGCCATTCTACCGACCCCCTCCAAACGATCGCTCGAGAATTGTCTTAGGCTGGTTTAAAGAGTTTCAATGATCTTTGAATCAAAAGTAATTCTTTTTGCCACTTAAGGCAATAATCTACGAATCACCCTCCTCCAGGATGTTTCGTCGTGGTATCATGGCAACTCAACTCCTCGCTACGTGGGCAATCGTCTACCACCTTCTTAAGCGTGAAATTGTTGTCCACCTAGTGAACCTTCGTCATCCGTTTCTTTCCACCCCTCTTGATGTGTATCTCGTGTCTCAACCCGAGAGATGGCTCTATGTCTCATTCCGTGAGTTGTTCGGTCTTCTAGAAGATCGATCCTGCTAGAGTTTCCCTTTCCTCTCATTGTCATGTCAATTGGAGTTCTCAGAGCAAGACTTCAAGACAATGATGGTGATCGAATCAACGTTCCTATGAAGTGCAACCTGAATCGTGAAGATTGTACTAGTTGTGTTCCCCCTTCACCTTACCCTACGCTCGAATCTCGAGACAAGATTCTTGTTTAGTGGGGGTGAGTTGTCACATCCCTAGCTGCTGGTAGTGCTCTAGGCTAGCTTCATGTGTGCATCATGTCTATATTTTCGAAACTTGAACTGAGGAATTTTGGAAGCCTCAAAAACTTAAATAAAAGAGGGGCAAAAACCCTAGATATCTCATTCATTGCTCCAAAGTGCTCTTCTTAAATGTTTGATAATTTTTGGTAAGGGTTCTGGTCCCAACCAAAATATTGAACATTTTTAAGGAATTATTTTTGGGACTTTGGATTTAATTCATTAGCTATTTGAATTTGAATTATATTCATATAATTAGAATATAATTTCAAATACCCCTGAAATATTTTATAAGCTTTTGGAAAGTCCATCTAGCAATATAAAATATTCAGAGGAGCTTTGGCATTGTTTGAATTATTATTTTTAATTCAAAACAGTGGCAAAAGAATTAAATAAAAGAAAAACAGAACAGAAATAGAAAGGGAGAGAAGGCCACCTGGGCCACCTACCTGGCGCCCACTTACCTGGCCCAGCTCCCCCAGCCGGCCCAGCCCATCTCCACTCCCTCCCCTGTCGTCTTCCTCCCTGCCAGGAGGACGGGCACGCGCCCGGCGCGCGCGGCCACGCGCCCCGGCCACCTCCTGCTTCCCGGCCACCTCCTGCTTCCCCCGGCCTCCCTAGCGACGCCACGATGAGGCCTCGTGTCCCCTCGCTCCTTTTCCTCCCCCGCTGCATCCCCTCTCTCCTCTGCTCCCTCTCTCTCGCCCGGACCGAACGGAGCCGCCGCCACCGACAAGCTCCCTTGCGGCCACCGCCACCCCCTCTCCTCCCCGACGCGCTCCCGAGCTCCGCCGGTCCTCCCTCATCCTCCTCGTCGTCTCACGCGACCAGAAGACCCCCTGGATGCCCAGCAGCGCCGTCGCCGACGCCATCTTCGTTCCCTGCACCGACGGCCGCCGTCGACCGATTCGTCGTCACCAGGCCATCCCCGAGGCTGCTGAGATCACCTACGACCCCGCCATGAGCTCCTGATCATCCTCCCCCTCTCCGTTTTCTCTCTAGCATGCCGTAGCCGCCGCGCCTCTCTCCCCCGATAGCACGCCGCCGCACGAGCTCATCGTCGACGAGGCTCCGGTGGCCATTTGGTCCCGTGCATGCCTCCGTTGGGTTCGTGAGCTCTCGTAGAACGCGTAGGTGCTAACCGTGGACCCTCCCGTGCACGGTGTCGTCGTTTCCATCGACGCCCGAACTCAGGTCGCCGCCAAAGCTCGTCGCCGGCGAGATTCCGGCTGCCCCGTGACCACCCGTCTGGTCCATTAGATGCGCGAGTGTAAGAGCTCCTCCCCGGTGCACTCAGCGCGCCAAACCATTGCCCCTAGCTCAAATCCGAGCCGCGCCGCCGTGCGGAAGGGTCGCCGCCGGCGAAACTCCGGCAGGAGCTGACGTGGCTCCGTCATTAGGAGCTAACCCAGCTAATTAAACAACCACAGCCACTGACAGTGGGCCCCACCCCTGGTTAAACCCCAGTTAGCGCTGGGTTTGACCGGGATTAGCTCCTGTGTCACTGACGTGTGGACCCCACACGTCAGGTTTGACCCGAGCCAGCCCAGTTGACCCTGCTGACGTCACTGTGACGTGGTGCTGACGCCATAATTCATTTCTGGATTTATTATTATTCAGGAAATTCCAGAAAATTGTAAAAACTTCTAAAAATCATAGAAATTCAACCATAACTCCAAATTAAATAAATTATATATGAAAAATTATCAGAAAAATTCAAGGAATCCATCTGTACCATTTTCATGCATGTTAGAACAACTTATAGATGCTGTTTAGCACAAATCATATAAAGGGCATTTAAATATCCACATATGAAGTTTGAAATTGAATCTTGGATTCAAACCAACTTCATTTAATCTGGTTTTAGTTGCATTAGCTCAAAACACATTCATTTTGCCATGTCATGATCATGCATCATATTGCGCATTGCATTGATTGTGTTCCCTTCTGTGTTGCCGGTATTCGTCCCCTCTCGATAGACGTGATACCGATGATGTGATCGTTGACACTGATGAAGACTCAATGTTATCTTCAGAAGTGCCAGGCAAGCAAAACCCCCTTGTTCATTCCGATACAATCCCACTCTCTCGCTCCTGCTCTCTTTTACTGCATTAGGACAACAACGACATATTTGATACTTGCTGCGGTAGCTGAACCCCTTTATCCTTTGCATGACCTGTCATTCCACAGTAAATAGATGAAACCCACTAGCATGAGTAGGAGTTGTTTGAGCCCTGTTATGCCTACTCATTCATGTTTGTTGTCATGCCTGCTATTGCTTAGAGTTGAGTCAGGTCTGATTCATCGGGGATGAATCAGAGGCGTGTGAACATGTCCTACTGTGTGTGAGCTAAGTGTGTGAACACGATTTGGTAAAGGTAGCGGTGAGAGGCCATGTAGGAGTACATGGTGGGTTGTCTCATTGCAGCCGTCCTCAGGAACTGAGTTCTGTGTTTGTGATCCATGATCAGTTACTACCACACATTGGGCTCCGGGCGCTCCAAGCTCTCTCGACTTATTAATCAACATGATCTCTGTCCAGGAGTTGCAACTAGTTTCTGGTGTTTGTAGGTAGTGTTAGTAGTCTACCAAGTGGCACCCGGTACAGGTGGGCTTGGGACAGACTAGGCACAATGGCCCGGTGTACCAAGTGGCACCCGGTTGGTGGGCTTGGGAACCCTGCACACATCGTTTGGGGTCGTAAGCGACACCCCGGCCGGATCTCCTTGCGGATGGAACCCGAATAGGCGATAAACCTGGACTAGAGACTTGTTCGGTTAGTCAGGTCGTGGCCGACTCCCTCGCCCGGCTTCCGCTTGAAGGTTGCCGAGGTACATGACGTGTACAGGGCGATAAGTGGCGAAAGCGTGTGTGAAGAAGTACACCCCTGCAGGGTTAACATCATCTATTCGAATAGCCGGATTCCTCGGATATGGAAACTTGGACCCCTTACATAGTTCATAGACAAGTGAAAGTGGATACTCTAAAATACGCAAGATAAGCGTGAGTGCTATGGATGGCGTTCTCGTAGGAAGACGGGAGCGGATCCATAGTGGTGTATTGGTTGGTGAATATGTGGACTCGTGTGCGCCACTTCAAAAGAGTTACTTGCAGTCGTAGTTCAGGATAGCCACCGAGTCAAAGCTGGCTTGCTGCAGTTAAACTCCTCCACCCCCTTGTTGATAATGATGCATATGTAGATAGATCTGATGTAAGTCTTGCTGGGTACATTTGTACTCACGTTGCTTAATTTATGTTTTTGCAGAGAGACTTCAGTCTCACTAGTAATTCCACGTGGACTTCGACGTTTAGCTTGTTACCTCAGCTACGATCTTGTGCCCTCGGCAGGATCTGGTAGATAGTCAGGCTCCTCAGCCTTTTTCATTTATAGTTGTCTGTACTCAGACATGATAGCTTCCGCTTGTGCTTTGATTTGTATGCTCTGAGTGTTGGATCATGAGACCCATGTTTGTAATATCTCGCTCCTCGGAGCCTATTGAATAATTACTTGAGTTGTAGAGTCATGTTGTGATGCCATGTTGTATCTGCACATATCGAGCATATTGTGTGTATGTTGTTGAAATGCTTGGTATGTGTGGGATCTGACTATCTAGTTGTTTATCCTTAGTAGCCTCTCTTACCGGGAAATGTCTCCTAGTGTTTCCACTGAGCCATGGTAGCTTACTACTGCTCCGGAACACTTAGGCTGGCCGGCATGTGTCCTTCTTCGTTCCTGTGTCTGTCCCTTCGGGGAAATGTCACGCGATGAATACCGGAGTCCTGTTAGCCCGCTACAGCCCGGTTCACCGGAGTCCTGCTAGCCCAGTGCTACAGCCTGGATTCACTCGCTGATGACCGACACGTTCGATGCTGGGTCATGGATGCCTGTCCCTGTAAGTCTGTGCCACTTTGGGTTTACGACTAGCCATGTCAGCCCGGGCTCCTTATCATATGGATGCTAGCGACACTGTCATATACGTGTGCCAAAAGGCGCAAACGGTCCCGGGTTAAGGTAAGGCGACACCCGTGGGAATACCGTGCGTGAGGCCGCAAAGTGATATGAGGTGTTACATGCTAGATCGATGTGGCATTGAGTCGGGGTCCTGACAATATAACATCTACGCATAGACCTGGCTCGGATGCCACTATTGGGGAACGCAGTATTTCAAAAAAAATTACCTGCAATCACGCAAGATCTATCTAGGAGATGCATAGCAATGAGAGGGGAGAGTGTGTCTATGTACCCTCATAGACCGAAAGCAGAAGGGTTTAGTAACGCGATTGATGTAGTTGAACGTCTTCGCGATCCAACCGATCCAAGAACCGAACACATGGCACCTCCGCGATCAGCACACATTCAGCTCGATGACGTCCCTCGAACTCTTGATCCAGTTGAGGCCGAGGGAGAGTTCCGTCAGCACGATGGCGTGGTGACGGTGATGATGAAGTTACCGACGCAGCGCTTCGCCTAAGCACTACAACGATATAACCGAGGTGTGCAATTGAGGAGGGGGCAGCGCACACGGCTAAAAGATCAACTTGTGTGTTCTAGGGTGCCCCTGCCCCCGTATATAAAGGAGGAAGGGGGAGGCCGGCTGGACCTAGGGGCGCGCCCAAGGAGAGGGATTTTGTAAAGCCCACGATGCGGCTATAGCTCCCACGTGTCGAGGCACGACTTAGAGGCATAACTGCACAGTGGTTTTGTCGCAAGAAGGGTCATCTTCACAACATCCCATGTAATGAGCAAGACTGGGATAAATAGAGTTGGATTACACTCGCCACATCACACAATATTCAAATATGTTCATACATCATCAGAGTACACTCATAGTCCAACTACGGACAATCAAATGAAAAGAAGATAACCCAACTAGTAGATCCCTGATCGTCTCAACTAGGCTCCATTACTGATCAACAGGAAAAGACACGTAATAAAAACCAAGGTCCTCGTCGAACTCCCACTTGAGTTCGGTAGCATCACCTGCACTAGCATCATCAGCACCTACAACTGCTATGGTAGTATTTGTGAGTCACGAGGACTCGGCAATCTCAAAACCCGCGAGATCAAAACTATTTAAGCTTATGGGTAGGATAAGGTAATGAGGTGGAGTTTTCGCAAGCGCTACGCAAATATGGTGGCAAACATAAGCAATTAAGAGTAAGATGAGAAGCTACGCAACGGTCGTGAACCTAGAAGTGATCAAGAAGTGATCCTAAAACTACTTACGTTCAAACATAGCCCAAAACTGTGTTCACTTCCCGGACTCCACCGAAAAGAGACCATCACGGCTACACACGCAGTTGATTCATTTTAATTAACTCAAGTGTCAAGTTCTCTACAACCGGATATTAAAAAATTCCCATCTGCCACATAACCATGGGCACGGCTCTCGAAAGTTTATACCCTGCAGGGGTGTCCCAACGTAGCCCATTACAAGCTCTCACGATCAACGAAGGATATTCCTTCTCCTGAAAAGACCCGATCAGTCTCGGTATCCCGGTTACAAGACATTTCGACAATGGTAAAACAAGACCAGCAAGCCCGCCCGATGTGCCGACAAATCCCGATAGGAGTTGCACGTATCTCATTCTCAGGGCACACCAGATGGGCAAGACGTCGGGTTAGCTGAGACCCTGGTTGCCCAGGGGGCACCGGACATCGCCCTGTACGGATCAACACTCAGAGGAGCACTGGCCCGGGGGGTTAAAATAAAGATGACTCTTGGGTTAGCTCCTCCCAAGGGAAAAAGGCTTAGGTTGTCAGGCAAATGTAAAACCAAGGTTGGGCCTTGCTGGAGGAGTTTTATTCAAAGCAAATTGTCGAGGGGGTCCCATAACCCCAACCACGTAAGGAACGCAAAATCGAGGAACATAACACCGGTATGACGGAAACTAGGGCGGCAAGAGTGGAACAAAACACCGAGCAAAAGGCCAAGCCTTCCACCCTTTGCCAAGTATATAGATGCATTAATTAGATAAGAGATAATATGATATCCCAACATATCTATGTTCCAACATGGAACAACCTGCAAGGAACTTGCAACTAGCAACGCTATAAGAGGGGTTGAGCAAAAGCGATAACTTAGCCAAACAACGGTTTGCTAGGAAGGTGGGTTAGAGGCTTGACATGGCAATATGGGAGGCATGATAAACAAGTGGTAGGTAGTGCGACATGCCGATAGAACAAACAACTAGCAAGCAAAGATAGAAGTGATATCAAAGGTAATGGTCATCTTTCCTGAGATCCCACAAGGAAGAAGAACGAGTCCATGAAGAAGACAAACAGACGTAGTTGAACGAATCCTCACAACTCTAGAATGAAACTGAAGCTAACAAGAGAAGCAAACTAGAAAGAAGCAAGAAACATGGTAAACACACAAGCATAAACATGGCATGATGCATAACCAAGGATGATGCGTGTCTGGTTTAAATATGCATGGCATGGCAAAGTGCATAAAAAAACTACAAGTTAAGTGGAGCTCAACATGTAACAAGATGCATGTTGACGAAACACCACATTCGATTATTTAGTTCACTCCCATTTAGGTACTCAACAATATTAAATGTTGGTTAACATGGCAAGAGGTGACGCATAAGTAAACTAACTATTTAGGCAAGTTTAAATGAGGCCGGAAATAACAAACAACAATTCCGGAAAATCCCCATATGCATATTATGAATTTGGTACTGTTCTGCCCTAAACCATATTTTAGAGTTGTTAAACATGCAAGATGAGTACACCAAGTTAAACTATGCATTTTGCTACCCCATTTACATATAATGTTTGTTTAAAGCGGAGCTACGGTTATTTAGTTATGAAATAAACCATTTTAACTTGTCATTATGCAAAATAAATCCAAACAACATTTTAAACATTTTAAGCATGGATGAAAGTTGCATATAATGAAACTAGATGAAATTCTAAGCATTTTGCATATATAAAACATTTTAATCCAATGCACGGTTTGTGAGTTATTATATGCATGAAGACTAGGGTCTTTTCTGTAAAACTGTTTTGCTCTGGGCAATAGCTAAAACCGCAGCAGCAGAAAAAAATAGAACGGGCTGAAACTGCAATCGGGCCAACAGTGCACACAGGGCTGGGAGGTTGATTACCATGGGCCATTGAGGCCTTGGGCCTATGGAGCGGCTTGCAACAGAGGTTGGCTGGGTGAGGCCCAGCCGCGAGGTGCAGAGGCGCTGGGCCTGATGCGCTCTTGTATCCCAGGTGCACGATGAGGAAGCGCTCGTCCTCTGTTCGAACGAGGACGAGGCAGAAACAGGGGCAGGGCGCAGGAACTTGGCGACGGCGGGACTTGCAGACACGACAAGGGGCTCCGGGAAGACGTGGTGGCTCGCAGGGGCTTGTGAGGCAGAGAAGGCGAGGGGAGACCAGATCTGGTGGGTCGGTGCCGGAACCGGCAGGTGGCGGAGCTCCATGGAGAGTAGTGGCAGCTGCTGTTGCCTGAAGAAAGGAATGAGAGAGCGATTCAGAGAGGGGACGGGGGATGGAAGCAGAGAGAGATGGCGGGATAGGGCTTCCTACCGGCGTCATGAAAGAACTCCGGTGAGGCTCTACGTGCTGCGGGAACTGCTCACTGGCGGAGGGGACAGAGGCGGAGCATCTGGGCGCGAGAACATGAGCTCCTCTCAACGGCCATGGCGAAGAGCTCCTATAGAAGAAGGGGTGAGGCAGTCCTGTGAGAGAGAGACAATAAGAAGGGAAACGGGAGGAAGCAGAGGAGAGGGGCGCGGGGATCCTCGGGAGGTTGGCGCTTGGTGGTCCGGCGGCGGAGATTGAACCACGGTGGCGTCCTCAGGCGGCCATTCATGGCGCTCTTGTACAGTGAAAGAAACGAGGGAGGGAGAAGGAAGGGTGCAGGGTTGACGGGTGGAGCTCCAGGGTGGGCGACCGACGGGGAAGTAAGGGGAGAACAAGGATGAAGGGGTCCTGGTGGTGCTGCTGCTTGCAGCCGGCGGCGAGGAGCCTCGGCTCGATTAGAAGAAGGAGCTCGGGCGCGGGATGGGGAAGATCGAGCAGGCAGAGTAAGGAGGAGGCGCTCGGCTGGCCGTGATTTGGTTGGGTGGCGCTGAAATTGAGGAGAAGGTGGGTGGGCGGCGCAGGCTGGCTGAATCGAGGGGATCGGGAGGGATTCCAAGGAAAGAGTGGCGGCGGGGTGAGGGGGTGGATGGGACATCTCTCCTAGAAACTAGGGTTTTGGACTGATATTGATAGCGTTGGTTTTTGGTTAAGGGCTATACTAGTCTCTCCGATCGCAATCGGACGGTCGAGAAATAAATAGGTAGGGGGTCCAAATAAGAAAACAGAGATGTTTTATAGATGTTTGGGGATGATCCGGACCCATCGGTCATAACTTCCCGGGTCGGGTTCGGGGAAGTTTCGGACATGCGGGGTCTTGTGCACTGTGCAGAATGGGGGGTCTGACAAAAGGCCACGGTGGCGACGGGTTTAATGGGCTCGGAAAAGAGAGAGAAGAGAGCGGTCTGGCTGATCTAAGAGAAGGTCAACAGAGACAACGCAGAAGCGGCGACTACGAGCGGATGCAACTTTTGAAAACATGACGGCAACGGAGTGCCGATGCAATGTGATGATGAATGCAACAAACAAATAAATAACAAAGCTGACATGCGAAACAAGGAAGGCATCTGGAGCGTCGGTCTCGGGTCATCACAACACTCCTCCACTTACAAGAGATCTCGCCCTGAGATCTAGGGATGGCACCTGAGAGAAGTGGAAGAGGAAGAGGTAAAAAAAGTTGCTTCTTGACAAACGAGTGAAACCAAAAAAACCTTGAGAGGTCACAAAGCTTGAAGAAATGGCACAACGAAGGTGAACAAAATTTAAAACATTCCATTCAGCAAGACGAACAAGGAACATTACAAGAACCTTGTAGGTTGAAAGACATAAGAAAATGGTTACGATGGACAAGAAGTACATGCTATCACTCCGGTGGAAGCAAGGTGTACAAGGAACGATAAAGAACAATTACAACAACACTCGGGTTGAAAATGGAAGGGATAGAATATGAGCTTGGCAAAATGAAAGCACTTGGATGAGACTCCGGTTAGAAGAGGAATGATAGACACAACACTCCGGTTAAAATAAGATAGATAAGAAATAAGAATGATATAATTTTGATAGCACTCCGACTGTAAATGGAAGGAACTGAACATGAACTTTACAAGATGAGAGGATACTTGATGAAATCAACAACACACTACCTCCAGAACTATTGAAAGAATGGCACGAGGGGTAAGAAAGATTTCAAACAGCACTCCGGTTGAGAAGGGAGGCAAAACTTGATAAGATGGGAGAACTTGAATGGAGGACATGACACTCCGGTTGAATGGATAAGCAAAGGAAAGAACATGATCTTTGACAAAAATGGGATGATGGGTCGAAGAGTGCAACATCACAATGCCTCCAGAATGAAAGAATAGAACCTAGATCGTTAGGAAGAAAGAAAGTAGAAGAAAATGATAACTTCTACCACAAATGAATTTGAAGGCATCCTTAAAGAATGATTGAATGGAGTTGTTGAAAATTAAACAACAAAAGAATAAGGTTGTTGTGGGCTTATGGAAAACGTCTCAAAATTACAAGGTGAAATTATGCCACTAACGAAAACAATAGATTGGATTGATATCAACAAGGAAACAACAAACATATTTCACCGGGAGGATAAATGAAGAACTTGGGTCATTTATAAGCACCATAAATAGCAACAATCCTTAGGGAAAGCTTTAGGTGAAATATAACCCAACATAACTCCAACGAAGAGATTGATGGATTGAGAATAGCTCATGCTCGAAGAAATTGATGGGTTTAACTATCTCATTCTTGACAACTATTGAATCATGACACATGAAGGGAAATTGTCAAGAGTGACATAACACCACCTCAAAAGATAAGGTAGAACGGATTGCATTTTGGAATGCAAGATGAAGAATACTTGAACTCCTCAAAACAAAACATGTGTTGAGCACCCTGTTTATTTTATAGTATAGTTGGCAGATCTTAACTTCAAGAGAAATCTTGAAGAACGAATGAAGAATGAAAGGAATCTTGACGAACCACCATGTTGAGCCTCCATGTAAAACTCTGGATAGGATAGGATAACAGAAAAGAACCGAAGGTTGAAGCGAATAAGATTGAAGCCTTGCAATGATTTAGTTGGAGCTTCGTGATGATATAACGAGAAGACTTTGAACTCCGGAAAAGGAAGATGAACACTAGAAATCGAGAATGTGATATGACAAACAAACTACGGAAGAAGGGATTAAATCACTTGGATGAAACAAGAATAAGAATTATGTTATGTGCTTCCTTCATCAATTTGAATTGATGACATGCAATGGATTTGGCATACTACTTATTCTCGTTGAAAGGAGTTAAGGACAGACATAGCGCAAACTTGGGAAATTCTTGAACGAACCACCGGTAGGATTTTGGAAAGAAGAAATTAATTTATACGATAACATAGAAAGAGGAATCTTGAACGAACCACCGTGACCAAGAAAACAAACGAAGAGAAGAGAACGAATCGCCGGAAAGAATTCAAAATGAACATGGCGAAGGCACAATTCACCGGAAGAATTAGAAAACAAATAAAGATACTTGATGGAATTTAGATACAAGAGAACAAAGAGATCATGAGCTGACTAGAGTATACTTGAACGATGCACCGGTAAGATTTGGAGAAAGAGAGCTGAAAGCTGAGAATGGGTAATATTTAATGATGGCCTTCGGATGATCGAGAAAAGAAAGCAATTCTTGAAATGCTCCGGATGTGTTGGGGATATAGTTACTAGGTATGACACGCCCAGGAGGGGCCGGGTCAACCCCAATGGCGGGTTACAAAAGAAGCCCAGTAATATTCAAGGTGATAGTTTGTTAAAGATTCATGGAAGGCCTAAGCCCGGAGATGGCTTAAGGCCCAATATTGTAAACCGCCATATGTAAGGAAAGACTTGTAAAGAAAGGCATGTAAAAGAAGTCACCGAGCCGGACATGTTTTATAAGCCGGCCAGGACTCTGTAGGCCGCCAGGTATCAACCCGTGTATATAAGGGGACGACCCGGCGGCGGCTTAGGGCAAGACACAACAACTTGAAGCCAGGATAAGCATATTCGCTCCCTGGTCTTCGAAACCCCAGCAATTCCAAACACAACTAGACGTAGGCTTTTATCTTCATTGTAAGGGGCCGAACTAGTATAAACCTCTCGTGTCCTTTGTCCCGATTAACCCCTTTAAGCTTCCTAGTTGCGATGGCCCTACGACTAAGTCCTTTCGCTAGGACATCTACCGTGACAATTCCACGACAGTTGGCACCCACCGTGGGGCCAGCGCACGGTGGATTTGAGTTCTTGAAGGGCAACTTCGAAGGGCTCAAGGGATACGTTGTGGGCCGGATGACCAAGAGTCGCCGCGGCAAACTCTACATCGATGATGAAGGCTGGGGCCCCGAGGCCGGCTCAATTGAGTATGGGTACCGGGTCCCCTTCAGTGGAATTCATGTCTTCATCGGCCGGATCGGCGAATTGGGCCCTGAGCCGGACGTCCACACCAACCTCGTCGAGACGGCTCAGCGCACGAGATCCGCCCAGGTTCAACCTGCCGTGAGGCATGGCTTCATGGGTGAATACTCTGAAAGATCAGTGGATGGCGGTGAGACGACCATCTGTTCTGACGGTACGTCATCAATAGGCGAGAAAGATTCTTTGTACCAACTGCAAGATGGCATGCTCGGGGGTGTTCCGATGGCAGCAGTATTCCGGACCCCTTTGAGCCGCTGAATCGAGCCGGAGTCTTCATGGCTGGTACTCAACCTGGGCAGAACTCCACGACTGCTGCAGCAACAACCACCGGGTCAGCAGCGGCCGGGTCAGAAGATCCCGCGCGCCCCCCGGCTTAGATGCTAATTGACCTCATGGATAAGTTGACGGCTCTGTTGACTGCTGTGGTGGAGCCGGCGGATAAGGCCCGGCATGACGCGGAGGTGGCACGGGTACGCGAAGAGATGGCACAGGCCAAGGAAAATTTAGCAGCAAAAGAGGTCAGGATGGCCGTGGAGCGGGCGGCTTTGGACGCTCGTGCTCAGCGGCTTCAAGCGGAAACTTTCTGGATAACGGTGGATCTGAATGCGTCAAACGAGGTCATGAGGAGAAGGCACCAGAAAACTCAGTCACGTCTACCTCTGACGTTCGATCCTAGGAACCTGTTCCACACACCCAGGGCTGGTTCAAGTAACCCGCCGGAGGCAAATCGGATCACGACACCTGGAGCGTCGGTTCAACCGCTGGCCATGGAGCCGCCTCGTATGAATACCGCTCCACCTCATTATACACCAATACCATCGAGTCACTTTTCCAATCCTTTGGAGAATCCAATTGCTGCGTCGGCTCGTCTGGCGGCTCTCCCGATGGAAGGCGACTCTCCAATAGCAATTGAAACACGAAGGGTGCGAGAACTTCTTCAGACGGCTTTGGTGCAGCAGGATGCGTACTCTTACAGTCGAGACAGAATCCATTCAACCCCTCGCCCAAGCCGGAGCTCGAGCTATAGCAGGCGTATGGACTCAGCCGAAATGTCGAGCAATGCTCAACGCCATAACCAACCACGCAGGCATGAGCCGGCGTAGGGTGGATCCCTTAACTTGGCGGATCAAGAGAGAATCCGACAAGAGGCTGAACGGGCGGTTCAATTGGCAGCTGAGCAGGCAGCTCATCAGGCTTTTCCGGCTTATCCGGCAACCTCCATTGAGGCAGGAGTAGCCACAAGAACAGGAGGTGTCCCTTGCCTGGTGCCGGCTATCCGTAATGAGCGCTTGCCAAAAGACTTCAAGGGGCCTCGTAAGGTGCCTAATTACACGGCCGACTTGCAGCCTGGGGCCTGGATTGAAAGTTATGAGATGGCGATGGAGCTGTTGGAAGTCAGCGATGCAGCAATGACTAAGTATTTCACTATGATGTTGGATGCAACGGCTCGAACTTGGTTGAAAGGATTGCCCCCCAATTCCATCGGTTCATGGGCGGAATTAAAGGCCCGGTTCATTCAGAACTTCAAGGACACATGCAAACAACCTATGTCAATCGTGGACCTGACTAATTGTTAACAAGAGGAAGGTGAGTCCACGACCCATTGGGTGCGCCGGGTCAAGGAGATAATACATTCATCTGATAAGATGGATGCCGGCTCGGCAGTCTTAATGTTGGAGAAAAATTGCCATTTTGAACCTTTGAAGCAGAAGCTGGGGCGGCTCAAGCGTGACTGCAATGACATGAGCTAGTTGATGGTGGCTCTAGTCAAGTATGCTGATTCTGACAGTACCGAGGATCCCGTGTCTGATGAAGAAAAAACAGGGAAGGGAAAGAAGAACGGCAACAACAAGGGTCACCAGCATAACCCGGCAAATCAAGGAGGTAATAAACGTAAGGCTGACGAATTTGTGACTAACACCAATGCACAGGGCAACAACCAACGACGCAAGGGTAGGCAACCCTCTCGGTCAGGCGGGTCAGGTCCCACCCTCAAGCAACTATTGAATGAACCTTGTCCAAGACACGGCACCCGGGAGAAGCCAGCCACCCATCTGTGGAAGGACTGTACAATCATGAAGGCATTTAAAAATTCCAACACATTTGATGGTAGTCACAGGCCTCACAGCGGTTCAGGCGGAGGCGGCTTTCATGGCCTGGGTGCCAGTTCAGGCGGAGGCGGTTCTCACGGTCAGGGCCATTCAGGTAACCAGGGAGGTTATAATCCACAACCCGGCCAAGGTAATTAGCAGCAACAGTCCTGATATCAGAGCAACCCAAAACAGTTGAATACTGGGCAGTACCATGTATTTACTGTTGGGGAATGTAGTAATTTCAAAAAAATTCCTACGCACACGCAAGATCATCGTGATGCACAGCAATGAGAGGGGAGAGTGTTCTCTACATACCCTCGTAGACTGGAAGCGGAAGCGTTATAACAACGCGGTTGATGTAGTCGTACGTCTTCACGGCTCGACCGATCAAGCACCGAAACTACGGCACCTCCGAGTTTTTGCACACGCTCAGCTCGATGACGATCCCCGGACTTCGATCCAGCAAAGTGTCGGGGATGAGTTCCGTCAGCATGATGGCGTGGTGGCGATCTTGATGTTCTACCGTCGCAGGGCTTCGCCTAAGCACCGCTACAATATTATCGAGGATTATGGTGGAGGGGGGCACCGCACACGGCTAAGAGATCAATGATCATTGTTGTGTCTCTGGGGTGCCCCCCTGCCCCCGTATATAAAGGAGTGGAGGAGGGGGCCGGCCAAGGAGGGTGGCGCGCCCAAGGGGGGAGTCCAACTCCCACCAGGAGTAGGACTCCCCTTTTTCCTATTAGGAGTAGGAGAGGGAAGGAAGAGGAAGGAGGGAGGAAGGAAAGGGGGGCGGCCCCCCTCCCAATTCGGATTGGGCTTGGGGGGCGCGCCCCTTCCCTTGCTCCTTTCCCCTCCTTTCCACTAAGGCCCAATAAGGCCCATATACCTCCCGGGGGGTTCCAATAACCTCCGGTGATCCGTTATTGTCCCAATCTTACCCGGAACCTTTCTGGTGTCCAAATATAGTCGTCCAATATATCGATCTTTATGTCTCGACCATTTCGAGACTCCTCGCCAAGTCCGTGATCACATCCGGGACTCCGAACAACCTTCGGTACATCAAAATATATAAACTCATAATGAAATTGTCATCGTAACGTTAAGCGTGCGGACCCTACGGGTTCGAGAACAATGTAGACATGACCGATACACGTCTCCGGACAATAACCAATAGAGGAACCTGGATGCTCATATTGGCTCCTACATATTCTATGAAGATCTTTATCGGTCAGACCGCATAACAACATACGTTGTTCCCTTTGTCATCGGTATGTTACTTGCCCGAGATTCGATCGTCGGTATCTCAATACCTAGTTCAATCTCGTTACCGGCAAGTATCTTTACTCGTTCCGTAATACATCATCTTACAACTAACTTATTAGTTGCATTGCTTGCAAGGCTTAAGTGATGTGTATTACCGAGAGGGCCCAGAGATACCTCTCCGACAATCGGTGCTACAAATCCTAATCTCGAAATACGCCAACCCAACATGTACCTTTGGAGACACCTGTAGAGCACCTTTATAATCACCCAATTACGTTGTGACGTTTGGTAGCACACAAAGTGTTCCTCCGGTAAACAGGAGTTGCATAATCTCATAGTCATAGGAACATGTATAAGTCATGAAGAAAGCAATAGCAACATACTAAACGATCGGGTGTAAGCTAATGGAATGGGTCATGTCAATCACATCATTCTCCTAATGATGTGATCCCGTTAATCAAATGACAACTCATGTCTATGGTTAGGAAACATAACCATCTTCGATTAACGAGCTAGTCAAGTAGAGGCATACTAGTGACACTTTGTTTGTCTATGTATTCACACAAGTATTACGTTTCCGGTTAATACAATTCTAGCATGAATAATAAACATTTATCATGATATAAGGAAATAAATAATAACTTTATTATTGCCTCTAGGGCATATTTCCTTCAGTCTCCCACTTGCACTAGAGTCAATAATCTAGATTACACAGTAATGATTCTAACACCCATGGAGCCTTGGTGCTGATCATGTTTTGCTCATGGAAGAGGCTTAGTCAATGGGTCTGCTACATTCAGATCCGTATGTATCTTGCAAATCTCTATGTCTCCCACCTAGACTAGATCCCGGATGGAATTGCAGCATCTCTTGATGTGCTTGGTTCTCTTGTGAAATCTGGATTCCTTTGCCAAGGCAATTGCACCAGTATTGTCACAAAAGATTTTCATTGGACCCGATGCACTAGGTATGACACCTAGATCGGATATGAACTCCTTCATCCAGACTCCTATGTTTGCTGCTTCCGAAGCAGCTATGTACTCCGCTTCACATGTAGATCCCGCCACGACGCTTTGTTTAGAACTGCACCAACTGACAGCTCCACCGTTTAATGTAAATACATATCCGGTTTGCGATTTAGAATCATCCAGATCAGTGTCAAAGCTTGCATCAACGTAACCATTTACGATGAGCTCTTTGTCACCTCCATATACGAGAAACATATCCTTAGACCTCTTCAGGTATTTTAGGATGTTCTTGACCGCTGTCCAGTGATCCACTCCTGGATTACTTTGGTACCTACCTGCTAGACTTATAGCAAGGCACACATCAGGTCTGGTACACAGCATTGCATACATGATAGAGCCTATGGCTGAAGCATAGGGAACATCTTTCATTTTCTCTCTATCTTCTGCAGTGGTCAGGCATTAAGTCTTACTCAACTTCACACCTTGTAACACAGGAAAGAATCCTTTCTTTGCTTGATCCATTTTGAACTTCTTCAAAACTTTGTCAAGGTATGTGCTTTGTGAAAGTCCAATTAAGCATCTTGACCTATCTCTATAGATCTTAATGCCCAATATGTAAGCAGCTTCACCGAGGTCTTTCATTGAAAAACTTTTATTCAAGTATCCCGTTATGCTATCCAGAAATTCTATATCATTTCCGATTAGCAATATGTCATCCACATATAATATCAGAAATGCTACAGAGCTCCCACTCACTTTCTTGTAAGTACAGGCTTCTCCAAAAGTCTGTACAAAACCAAATGCTTTGATCACACTATCAAAGCGTTTATTCCAACTCCGAGATGCTTGCACCAGTCCATAAATGGATCGCTGGAGCTTGCACACTTTGTTAGCTCCTTTTGGATCGACAAAACCTTCCGGCTACATCATATACAACTCTTCTTCCATATATCCATTCAGGAATGCAGTTTTGACATCCATCTGCCAAATTTCATAATCATAAAATGCGGCAATTGCTAACATGATTCGGACAGACTTAAGCATCGCTGCAGGTGAGAAGGTCTCATCGTAGTCAATTCCTTGAACTTGTCGAAAACCTTTTGCGACAAGTCGAGCTTTGTAGACAGTAACATTACCGTCAGCATCAATCTTCTTCTTGAAGATCCATTTATTTTCAATTGCTTGCCGATCATTGGGCAAGTCAACCAAAGTCCACACTTTGTTCTCATACATGGATCCCGTCTCATATTTCATGGCTTCAAGCCATTTTGCGGAATCTGGGCTCACCATTGCTTCTTCATAGTTTGTAGGTTCATCATGATCTAGTAGCATGACTTCCAGAACAGGATTACCGTACCACTCTGGTGCGGATCTTGCTCTGGTTGATCTACGAGGTTCAGTAGTAACTTGTTCTGAAGTTTCATGATCATTAGCTTCCTCACTAATTGGTGTAGGTGTCACAGAAACCGGTTTCTGTGATGTACTACTTTCCAATAAGGGAGCAGGTACAGTTACCTCATCAAGTTCTACTTTCCTCCCACTCACTTCTTTCGAGAGAAACTCCTTCTCTATAAAGGATCCATTCTTAGCAACAAATGTCTTGCCTTCGGATCTGTGATAGAAGGTGTTCGGGAACGTAGCAGAAATTTAAAATTTTCTACGCATCACCAAGATCAATCTATGGAGTAATCTAGCAATGGGGGGAAGGAGAGTGCATCTACATACCCTTGTAGATCGCTAAGCGGAAGCGTTCAAGTGAACGGGGTTGATGGAGTCGTACTCGTCGTGGTCCAAATCACCGATGATCCTAGTGCCGAACGGACGGCACATCCGCGTTCAACACACGTACAGCCCGGTGACGTCTCCTACGCCTAGATCCAGCAAGGGGAGAAGGAGAGGTTGGGGAAGACTCCATCCAGCAGCAGCACGATGGCATGGTGGTGGTAGAGGAGCGCGGTACTCCAGCAGGGCTTCGCCAAGCACCGCGGGAGAGGAGGAGGGAGAGAGGCAAGGCTGCGCCATGGAGAGGTCAAAACTCATGTGTTGGCAGCCCCAAAGTCCTCAAGTATATATAGGGGAGAGGGAGGGGGTGCGCCCCCTTTAGGGTTTCCACCCCAAGGGGTGCGGCAGCCCCAAACCCATCTAGGGTGGCGGCCAAGGGGGGGGAGAGGGGGAAACTTGCCCCCCAAGCTAGGTGGAGGCGCCCCCTCCCCAAACCCTAGGCACCTTGGGCCCTTGTGGGGGGGCGCACCAGCCCACCTGGGGCTGGTCCCCTCCCACACTTGGCCCATGCAGCCCTCCGGGGCTTGTGGCCCCACTTGCTGGACCACCGGGACCCTCCCGGTGGACCCGGTACATTACCGATAAAACCCGAAACTTTTCCGGCGACCAAAACAGGACTTCCCATATATAATTCTTTACCTCCGGACCATTCCGGAACTCCTCGTAACATCCGAGATCTCATCCGGGACTCCGAACAACATTCGGTAACCACATACAAACTTCCTTTATAACCCTAGCGTCATTGAACCTTAAGTGCGTAGACCCTACGGGTTCGGGAGTCATGCAGACATGACCGAGACAACTCTCCGGTCAATAACCAACAGCAGGATCTGGATACCCATGTTGGCTCCCACATGCTCCACGATGATCTCATCGGATGAACCACGATGTCAAGGACTTAATCAATCCTGTATACAGTTCCCTTTGTCCAACGGTACGATACTTGCCCGAGATTCGATCGTCGGTATCCCGATACCTTGTTCACTCTCGTTACCGGCAAGTCTCTTTACTCGTTCCGTAACACATCATCCCGTGATCAACTCCTTTATCACATTGTGCACATTATGATGATGTCCTACCGAGTGGGCCCAGAGATACCTCTCCGTTTACACGGAGTGACAAATCCCAGTCTAGATTCATGCCAACCCAACAGACACTTTCGGAGATACCTGTAGTGTACTTTTATAGCCACCCAGTTACGTTGTGATGTTTGGCACACCCAAAGCATTCCTACGGTATCCGGGTGTTGCACAATCTCATGGTCTAAGGAAATGATACTTGACATTAGAAAAGCTTTAGCATACGAACTACACGATCTTTGTGCTAGGCTTAGGATTGGGTCTTGTCCATCACATCATTCTCCTAATGATGTGATCCCGTTATCAACGACATCCAATGTCCATGGTTAGGAAACTGTAACCATCTACTGATCAACGAGCTAGTCAACTAGAGGCTTACTAGGGACATGGTGTTGTCTATGTATCCACACATGTATCTGAGTTTCCTATCAATACAATTATAGCATGGATAATAAACGATTATCATGAACAAGGAAATATAATAATAACCAATTTAGTATTGCCTCTAGGGCATATTTCCAACAGTCTCCCACTTGCACTAGAGTCAATAATCTAGTTCACATCGCCATGTGATTAACACTCACAGGTCACATCACCATGTGACCAACATCCAAAGAGTTTACCAGACTGAATAATCTAGTTCACATCACTATGTGATAAACACTCAAAGAGTTCTGGGTTTGATCATGTTATGCTTGTGAGAGAGGTTGTAGTCAACAGGTCTTGCCATATTCAGATCCCTATGTATTTCGCAAAACATAATATTGTAGATGCTACTACCACATTCCACTTGGAGATATTCCAAATTATTGCTCCATTATACATATCCGCTATCTCTACTCAGAGCTATCCGGATAGGTGTTAAGCTTGCATCGACATAACTCTTTATGCCGAACTCTTTATCACCTCCATAACCGAGAAACATTTCCTTATTCCTCTAAGGATAATTTTGACCGCTATCTGGTGATCTACTCCTAGATCACCTTTGTACCCTCTTGCCAGACATGTGGCAAGGCACACATCAGGTGCGGTACTCAGCATGGCATACCGTATAGAGCCTATGACAAGAGCATAGGGGACGACCTTCCTCCTTCCTCTTTCTTCTGCCGTGGTCAAGCTTTGAGTCTTACTCAACTTCACACCTTACAACTCAGGTAAGAACCCCTTCTTTGACTGATCTATTTTGAACTCCTTCAAAAACATGTCAAGGTGTGCGTTCTTTGAAAGTATCATCAGGCGTCTTGATCTATCTCTATAGATCTTGATGCCCAGTATGTAAGCAGCTTTATCCAGGTCTTCCTTTGAAAAACACTCTTCAAACAACCGTTTATGCTTTCCAGAAATTCTACATTATTTCGAATCAGCAATATGTCATCCACATATACTTATCAGAAATGTTGTAGTGCTCCCACTCACTTTCTTGTAAATACAAGTTTCTAGCAAACATTGTATAAACCTAAAAGCTTTGATCACTCCATCAAAACATATATTACGATTCTGAGATGCCTGCTCTAGTCCATAGAAGGATTGCTGGAGCTAGCATACCTTTTAGCATTCTTAGGATCGTCAAAACCTTTTATTGTATCACATACAACTTTTCTTACGAAAACTGGTAAAAAAACTTGTTTTGACATCCATCTGTAAGATTTCATAATCGAAAAATACAGCTAATGCTAACATGATTCCGACGGACTTAAGCATCGCTACGGGTGAGAAATTCTCATCGTAGTCAACTCCTTGAACTTGTGAAAAGACTCTTTCCCACAAGTCGAGCTTTATAGAGGGTAACATTACCGCCCACGTCCGTCTTCTTCTTAAAGATCCATTTATCTCAATGGCTTGCCGATCATCGGGCAAGTCCACCAAAGTCCATACTTTGTTCTGATATATGGATCCTATTTCGGATTTCATGGCTTCTAACCATTTGTCGGAATACGGGCCCATCATCGCTTCTCCATAGCTCGTAGGTTCATTGTTGTCTAACAACATGATATCTAAGACAGGATTACCGTACCACTTAGGAGTAGTACATATCCTTGTTGACCTACGAGGTTCGATAGCAACTTGATCCGAAGCTTCATGATCACTATCATTAACTTCCTCTTCAACAGATGTAGGCGCCATAGAAAACATCTTTCTGTGTTGCATCACTCTCTAGTTGAAGTAAAGGTTCGACAACCTCATCAAGTTCTATCTTCCTCCCACTCAATTCTTTCGAGAGAAACTCCTTCTCGAGAAAGGACCCATTCTTAGCGACAAACAATTTGCCCTCGGATCTAAGATAGAAGGTATACCCTACTGTCACCTTTGGGTATCCTATGAAGATGTGTTTGTCCGCTTTGGGTTCGAGCTTCTCCGGCTGAAGCCTTAAGCATCACAACCCCAAACATTAAGGAACGACAACTTTGGTTTCTTGCCAAACCAATGTACATATGACATCGTCTCAACGGACTTAGATGGTGTCCTATTTAAAGTGAATGCAGCTGTCTCTAACGCATAACCTCAAAATGAAAACGGTAGATTGATAAGAGACATCATAGATCGCACCATATCTCATAGTGTTCGATTACGACGTCCGGACACACCATTACCTTGTGGTGTTCCAGGTGGCTTCAACTGTGAAACAATTCCACAATGTCTTAAGTGATTGCCAAACTCATAACTCAGAAAATCCCCTTTTGATCAGATCGTAGGAACATGATCTTATTGTTATGATGATTCTTAACTTCACTCTGAAATCGCTTGAACTTTTCAAACATTTCAGACTTGTGCTTCATTAAGTAAATATACCTATATCTACTCAAATCGTCAGTGAAGATGAGAAAATAGCAATATCCACCGCACGCTTCAATTCTCATTGGATCACACACATCTGCACGTATGATTTCCAACAAGTCACTTGCCCGTTTCATTGTACCTGAAAACGGGGTCTTAGTCATCCTGCCCATGAGGCATGGCTCGCATGTGTCAAGCGTTCAAAATCAAGTGACTCCAAACATCCATCGATATGGAGTTTCTTCATGCATCTTACACCAATATGACCTAACCGGCAGTGCCACAAGAAAGTGGTAATATCATTATTAACTCTACATCTTTTGGCTTGAACATGTGTATTACCACAACCGAGATTCAATGAACCATTCACATAGGGTGCATGACCATGAAAGGCATCATTCATGTAAACAGAATAACCATTATTCTCTAACTTAAATGAATGACCGTATTGCAATGAACATGATCTAATCATATTCATGCTCAACGTAGACACCTGATAACATTTATCTAGGTTCAATACTAATCCCGAAGGCAGATGGAGCATGCGATGATGATCTCATCAACTTTGGAAACACTTCCAACACACATCGTCACCTCGCCCTTAGCTAGTCTCTGTTTAGTCCGTAGCTTTCGCTTCAAGTCACCAATAATAGCAACTGAACCGGTATCCAACACACAGGTGCTACCAGGAGTACTAGTGAGGTACACATTAATAACACGTATATACTTTGTTGAAGTTGCCAGCCTTCTAATCTACCATGCATTTGGGGTAATTCCGCTACCAGTGATCGTTCCCCTTACAATAGAAGCACTTAGTCTCGGGTTTGGGTTCAACCTTGGGTTCCTTCACTGGAGCGGCAACTGGTTTGCCATCCATGAATTTTCCCTTCTAGCCCTTGCCCTTCTTGAAACCAGTGGTCTTGTTAAACCATCAACACTTGATGCTCCTTCTTTGATTTCTACCTTTTGCGGTCTTAAGCACCGCGAACAGCTCCGGGATCAATTCCATCCCTTGCATGTCATAGTTCATCACGAAGATATAGTAGCTTAGTGATAGTGGCTAGAGAACTCTATCAATCACTATCTTATTTGGAAGTTTAACACCCACTTGATTTAAGTGATTGTAGCACCCAGACATTCTGAGCACATGCTCACTAGTTGAGCTATTCTCCTCCATCTTGTTGGCTAAAGAACTTGTCAGAGGTCTCACACTTCTCAACACGGGCATGAGCCTGAAATCCCAATTTCAGCTCTTGGAACATCTCATATGTCTTATGGCGTTCAAAACATCATTGGAATCCCGATTCTAAGCCGTAAAGTATGGTGCACTAAACTATCAAGTAGTCATCAGGATGTGTCTGTCAGGTGTTCACAACATCCACAGACGACGTTGTAGGGGTTTGCACATCGAGTGGTGCATCAAAGACGTAAGCCTTCTGTGTAGCAGTGAGGACACTCCTCGGACTACGGACCTAGTCCGCATCATTGCTTACAATATCTTTCAACTTGGTCTTTCTCTAGGAACGTATTGAAATAGGGAGCTACAACATGAGCTATTCGTCTACAACATATTTGCGAAGACAATTTAGACTATGTTCATGATAATTGAGTTCATCTAATCAAATTATTTAATGAACTCCCACTCAGATAGACATCCCTCTAGTCATCTAAGTGAAACATGATCCGAGTTAACTAGGCCGTGTCCGATCATCACGTGAGACGGGCTAGTCATCATCGGTGAACATCTACATGTTGATTGTATCTTCTATACGACTCATGCTCGACCTTTCGGTCTTCCATGTTCCGAGGCCATGTCTGTACATGCTAGGCTCGTCAAGTCAACCTAAGTGTATTGCGTGTGTAAATCTGGCTTACACCCGTTGTATTCGAACATTAGAATCTATCACACCCGATCATCACGTGGTGCTTCAAAATGATGAACCTTCGCAATGGTGCACAGTTAGGGGGAACACTTTCTTGAAATTTTAGCGAGATATCATCTTATTTAAGCTAACTTCATTCTAAGCAAATAAGATGTAAAACATGATAAACATCACATGCAATCAAATAGTGACATGATATGGCCAATATCATTTTGCTCCTTTTGATCTCCATCTTCGGGGCTCCATGATCATCGTTGTCACCGGCATGACACCATGATCTCCATCATCGTGTCTTCTTGAAGTTGTCTCGTCATCTATTACTTCTACAACTATGGCTAACGCTTTAGCAATAAAGTAAAGTAATTATATGACGTTTAAGTTGACACGCAGGTCATAAATAAATTAAGACAACTCCTATGGCTCCTGCCGGTTGTCATACTCATCGACATGCAAGTCGTGATTCCTATTACAAGAACATGATCAATCTCATACATCACATATATCATTCATCACATCCTTTTGGCCATATCACATCACAAGGCATATGCTGCAAAAACAAGTTAGACGTCCTCTAATTGTTGTTGCAAGTTTTTACGTGGCTCCTATAGGTTTCTAGCAAGAACGTTTCTTACCTACGCCAAAACCACAACGTGATATGCCAATTTCTATTTACCCTTCATAAGGACAATTTTCATCGAATCTGATCCGAGTAAAGTGGGAGAGACAGACACCCGCTAGCCACCTTATGCAACTAGTGCATGTCAGTCGGTGGAACCAGTCTCACGTAAGAGTACGTGTAAGGTCGGTCCGGGCCGCTTCATCCCACGATGCCGCCGAATCAAGATTGGACTAGTAACGGTAAGAATATTGAACAAAATCAACGCCCACAACTACGTTGTGTTCTACTCGTGCATAGAAACTACGCATAAACCTGGCTCTGATACCGCTTCATCCCACGATGCCGCCAAATCAAGATAAGACTAGTAACGGCAAGTAATTTGACAAAATCGACGCCCACAACTGCTTTGTGTTCTACTCGTGCATAGAAACTACGCATAGACCTAGCTCATGATGCCACTGTTGGGGAACGTAGCATAAATTTAAAATTTTCTACGCATCACCAAGATCAATCTATGGAGTAATCTAGCAACAAGGGGAAGGAGAGTGCATCTACATACCCTTGTAGATCTCTAAGCGGAAGCGTTCAAGTGAACGGGGTTGATGGAGTCGTACTCGTCGTGATCCAAATCACTGATGATCCTAGTGCCGAACGGACGGCACCTCCGCGTTCAACACACGTACATCCCGGTGACGTCTCCTACGCCTTGATCCAGCAAGGGGAGAAGGAGAGGTTGGGGAAGACTCCATCCAGCAGCAGCACAATGGCCTGGTGGCGGAGGAGCGCAGTACTCCAGCAGGGCTACGCCAAGCACCGCGGGAGAGGAGGAGGGAGAGAGGCAGGGCTGCGCCGTGGAGAGGTCAAAACTCATGTGTTGGCAGCCCCAAAGTCCTCAAGTATATATAGGGGAGAGGGAGGGGTGCGCCCCCGTTAGGGTTTCCACCCCAAGGGGTGCGGCAGCCCCAAACCCATCTAGGGTGGCGGCCAAGGGGGGGAGAGGGGGAAACTTGCCCCCCAAGCTAGGTGGAGGCGCCCCCTCCCCAAACCCTAGGCACCTTGGGCCCTTGTGGGGGGCGCACCAGCCCACCTGGGGCTGGTCCCCTCCCACACTTGGCCCATGCAGCCCTCCGGGGCTTGTGGCCCCACTTGGTGGACCACCGGGACCCTCCCGGTGGTCCCAGTACATTACCGATAAAACCCGAAACTTTTCCAGCGACCAAAACAGGACTTCCCATATATAATTCTTTACCTCCGGACCATTCCGGAACTCCTCGTAACATCTGAGATCTCATCCGGGACTCCGAACAACATTCGGTAACCACATACAAACTTCCTTTATAACCCTAGCGTCATTGAACCTTAAGTGTGTAGACCCTACGGGTTCGGGAGTCATGCAGACATGACCGAGACAACTCTCCGGTCAATAACCAACAGCGGGATCTGGATACCCATGTTGGCTCCCACATGCTCCACGATGATCTCATCGGATGAACCACGATGTCAATGACTTAATCAATCCCGTATACAGTTCCCTTTGTCCAGCGGTACGATACTTGCCCGAGATTCGATCGTCGGTATCCCGATACCTTGTTCACTCTCGTTACTGGCAAGTCTCTTTACTCGTTCCGTAACACATCATCCCGTGATCAACTCCTTTATCACATTGTGCACATTATGATGATGTCCTACCGAGTGGGCCCAGAGATACCTCTCCGTTTACACGGAGTGACAAATCCCAGTCTAGATTCGTGCCAACCCAACAGACACTTTCGGAGATACCTGTAGTGTACCTTTATAGCCACCCAGTTACGTTGTGATGTTTAGCACACCCAAAGCATTCCTACGGTATCCGGGTGTTGCACAATCTCATGGTCTAAGGAAATGATACTTGACATTAGAAAAGCTTTAGCATACGAACTACACGATCTTTGTGCTAGGCTTAGGATTGGGTCTTGTCCATCACATCATTCTCCTAATGATGTGATCCCGTTATCAACGACATCCAATGTCCATGGTTAGGAAACCGTAAACATCTATTGATCAATGAGCTAGTCAACTAGAGGCTTACTAGGGACATGGTGTTGTCTATGTATCCACACATGTATCTGAGTTTCCTATCAATACAATTATAGCATGGATAATAAACGATTATCATGAACAAGGAAATATAATAATAACCAATTTATTATTGCCTCTAGGGCATATTTCCAATAGAAGGTGTACCCAACAGTCTCCTTCGGGTATCCTATGAAGACACATTTCTCCGATTTGGGTTCGAGCTTATCATGTTGAAGCTTTTTCACATAAGCATCGCAGCCCCAAACTTTCAGAAACGACAACTTTGGTTTCTTGCCAAACCATAGTTCATAAGGCGTCGTCTCAACGGTTTTTTATGGTGCCCTATTTAACGTGAATGCGGCCGTCTCTAAAGCATAACCCCAAAACGATAGCGGTAAATCTATAAGAGACATCATAGATCGCACCATATCAAGTAAAGTACGATTACGACATTCGGACACACCATTATGCTGTGGTGTTCCGGGTGGCGTGAGTTGCGAAACTATTCCGCATTGTTTCAAATGTAAACCAAACTCGTAACTCAAATATTCTCCTCCACGATCAGATCGTAGAATCTTTATTTTCTTGTTACGATGATTTTCAACTTCACTCTGAAATTCTTTGAACTTTTCAAATGTTTCACACTTATGTTTCATTAAGTAGATATACCCATATCTGCTTAAATCATCTGTGAAGGTGAGAAAATAACGATATTCGTCACGAGCTTCGACATTCATTGGACCACATACATCTGTATGTATCATTTCCAACAAATCTGTTGCTCTCTCCATAGTACCGGAGAACGGCGTTTTAGTCATCTTGCCCATGAGGCACGGTTCGCAAGTACCAAGTGATTCATAATCAAGTGGTTCCAAAAGTCCATCAGTATGGAGTTTCTTCATGCGCTTTACACCGATATGACCTAAATGGCAGTGCCACAAATAAGTTGCACTATCATTATCAACTCTGCATCTTTTGGCTTCAACATTATGAATATGTGTATCACTACTATCAAGATTCATCAAAAATAGACCACTCTTCAAGGGTGCATGACCATAAAAGATATTACTCATATAAATAGAACAACCATTATTCTCTGATTTAAATGAATAACCGTCTCGCATCAAACAAGATCCAGATATAATGTTCATGCTCAACGCTGGCACCAAATAACAATTATTTAGGTCTAATACTAATCCCGATGGTAGATGTAGAGGTAGCGGGCCGACCGCGATCACATCGACTTTGGAACCATTTCCCACGCGCATCGTCACCTGGTCCTTCGCCAGTGTTCGCTTAATCCGTAGTCCCTGTTTCGAGTTGCAAATAATAGCAACAAAACCAGTATCAAATACCCAGGTGCTACTGCGAGCTCTAGTAAGGTACACATCAATGACATGTATATCACATATACCTTTGTTCACCTTGCCATCCTTCTTATCTGCCAAATACATGGGGCGGTTCCACTTCCAGTGACCAGTCTGCTTGCAGTAGAAGCACTCAGTTTTAGGCTTAGGTCCAGACTTGGGTTTCTTCTCCTGAGCAGCAACTTTCTTGTTGTTCTTCTTGAAGGTCCCCTTCTTCTTCCCCTTGCCCTTTTTCTTGAAACTAGTGGTCTTGTTGACCATCAACACTTGATGCTCCTTCTTGATTTCTACCTTCATAGCTTTTAGCATTGCGAAGAGCTCGGGAATTGTCTTATCCATCCCTTGCATATTATAGTTCATCACGGAGCTCTTGTAGCTAGGTGGAAGTGATTGTAGAATTCTATCAATGACGCAATCATTCGGATTATTAACTCCCAGTTGAATTAAGTGATTATTATACCCAGACATTTTGAGTATATGCTCACTGACAGAACTGTTCTCCTCCATCTTGCAGCTATAGAACTTATTGGAGACTTCATATCTCTCAATCCGGGCATTTGCTTGAAACATTAGCTTCAAATCCTGGAACATCTCATATGCTCCATGACGTTCAAAACATCGTTGAAGACCTGGTTCTAAGCCGTAAAGCATGGCACATTGAACTATCGAGTAGTCATCAGCTTTGCTCTGCCAGACGTTCTTAACGTCGTCAGTTGCATCAACAGCAGGCCTGGCACCTAGCGGTGCATCCAGGACGTAATTCTTCTGTGCAGCAATCAGGATAATCCTCAAGTTACGGACCCAGTCCGTATAATTGCTACCATCATCTTTCAACTTTGCTTTCTCAAGGAACGCACTAAAATTCAACGGAACAACAGCACGGGCCATCTATCTACAAGCAAACATAAACAAGCAAGATACTATCATGTACTAAGTTCATGATAAATTTAAGTTCAATTAATCATATTACTTAAGAACTCCCACTTAGAAAGACATCCCTCTAATCTTCTAAGTGATCACGTGATCCAAATCAACTAAACCATAACCGATCATCACGTGAAATGGAGTAGTTTTCAATGGTGAACATCACTATGTTGATCATATCTACTATATGATTCACGCTCGACCTTTTGGTCTCAGTGTTCCGAGGCCATATCTGCATATGCTAGGCTCGTCAAGTTTAACATGAGTATTCTGCGTGTGCAAAACCAGCTTGCACCCGTTGTAGATGGACGTAGAGCTTATCACACCCGGTCATCACGTGGTGTCTGGGCACGACGAACTTTGGCAACGGTGCATACTCAGGGAGAACACTTTTATCTTGTAATTTAGTGAGAGATCATCTTATAATGCTACCGTCAATCAAAGCAAGATAAGATGCATAAAAGATAAACATCACATGCAATCAATATAAGTGATATGATATGGCCATCATCATCTTGTGCTTGTGATCTCCATCTCCGAAGCATCGTCATGATCACCATCGTCACCGGCGCGACACCTTGATCTCCATCATTGCATCATTTTCGTCTCGCCAATCTTATGCTTCTATGACTATCGGTACCACTTAGTGATAAAGTAAAGCATTACAGGGCGATTGCATTGCATACAATAAAGCGACAACCATATGGCTCCTGCCAATTGCCGATAACTTGGTTACAAAACATGATCATCTCATACAATAAAATTTAGCAGCATGCCTTGACCATATCACATCACAACATGCCCTGCAAAAACAAGAGGGGAACGTAGTACCATGTATTTACTGTTGGGGAACGTAGTAATTTCAAAAAAAATCCTACGCACATGCAAGATCATGGTGATGCACAGCAACGTGAGGGGAGAGTGTTGTCTATGTACCCTCGTAGACTGGAAGCGGAAGCGTTATAACAACGCGATTGATGTAGTCGTACGTCTTCATGGCCCGACCGATCAAGCACCGAAACTATGGCACCTCCGAGTTTTTGCACACGTTCAGCTCGATGACGATCCCTGAACTTCGATCCAGCAAAGTGTCGGGGATGAGTTCCGTCAGCACGACGGCGTGGTCACGATCTTGATGTTCTACCGTCGCAGGGCTTCGCCTAAGCACCGCTACAATATTATCGAGGATTATGGTGGAGGGGGGAAATGCACACGACTAAGAGATCAATGATCAATTGTAGTGTCTCTGGGTGCCCCCCTTGCCCCCGTATATAAAGGAGTGGAGGAGGGGGCCAGCCAAGGAGGGTGGCGCGCCCAAGGGGGGAGTCCAACTCCCATCGGGAGTAGGACTCCCCTTTTTCCTATTAGGAGTAGGAGAGGGAAGGAAGAGGAAGGAAAGGGGGGCCGGCCCCCCTCCCAATTTGGATTAGGCTTGGGGGGGCACCCCCTCCCTTGCTCCTTTCCCCTCCTTTCCACTAAGTCCCAATAAGGCCCATATACCTCCCGGGGGGTTCCGATAACCTCCCGGTGATCCGGTATTGTCCCAATCTTACCTGAAACCTTTCCGGTGTCCAAATATAGTCGTCCAATATATCGATCTTTATGTCTCAGCCATTTCGAGACTCCTCGTCAAGTCCGTGATCACATCCGGGACTCCGAACAACCTTCGGTACATCAAAATATATAAACTCATAATAAAACTGTCATCATAACGTTAAGCGTGCGGACCCTACGGGTTCGAGAACAATGTAGACATGACCGAGACACGTCTCTGGTCAATAACCAATAGCGGAACCTGGATGCTCATATTGGCTCCTACATATTCTACGAAGATCTTTATCAGTCAGACCGCACAACAACATACGTTGTTCCCTTTGTCATCGGTATGTTACTTGCCCGAGATTCGATCGTCGGTATCTCAATACCTAGTTCAATCTCGTTACCGGCAAGTCTCTTTAATCGTTCCGTAATACATCATCTTGCAACTAACTTATTAGTTGCATTGCTTGCAAGGCTTAAGTGATGTGTATTACCGAGAGGGCCCAGAGATACCTCTCCGACAATCGGAGCGACAAATCCTAATCTCGAAATACGCCAACCCAACATGTACCTTTGGAGACACCTGTAGAGCACCTTTATAATCACCCAGTTACGTTGTGACGTTTGGTAGCACAAAAAGTGTTCCTCCGGTAAACGGGAGTTGCATAATCTCATAGTCATAGGAACATGTATAAGTCATGAAGAAAGCAATAGCAACATACTAAACGATCGGGTGCTAAGCTAATGGAATGGGTCATGTCAATCACATCATTCTCCTAATGATGTGATCCCGTTAATCAAATGACAACTCATGTCTATGGTTAGGAAACATAACCATCTTCGATTAACGAGCTAGTCAAGTAGAGGCATACTAGTGACACTTTGTTTGTCTATGTATTCACACAAGTATTACGTTTCCGGTTAATACAATTCTAGCATGACTAATAAACATTTATCATGATATAGGGAAATAAATAATAACTTTATTATTGCCTCTAGGGCATATTTCCTTCATTTACCACTAGTTTATGCAAGAGGGACCAGAAGCTTCATAAGAGGGTTGTCAATGTCGTTGAGCCGGAGATTCCATGTTATTTGAGGTGGTCAAAACAGCCTATTGTGTGGAGCAGAGAAGATCATCCTCCGCGGGTTGATAATCCGGGTCACTTAGCCCTGGTAGTGGCACCTCAGGTGGGTGGATATAAATTCACTAAAGTGCTCATGGATGGAGGCAGTAGCATCAACATCCTCTACTATGAGACGTTCCATCGGATGGGGTTGACTGATAAGAGTCTTATGCAATCCAACACTGTTTTTCACGGTGTTGTGCCTGGCAAGTCGGGATACCCAGTTGGTAAGATTGAACTGGAAGTAGCCTTTGGGGATGAATATGATTCCAGGGCTAAGAAGTTAACTTTTGAGGAGGTTAAGATCAAGAGCCCATATCATGCTCTGTTTGGACGGCCGGCTTACGCCAAGTTCAAGACTCAGCTGTGTTATGTATATCTGCAGCTCAAGATGTCGGGTTATAAAGGCACCATTACAGTACATGGAGCCAGAAAATAGCCCTGGAGTGTGGAGAAGGAGATGTTGCTTATGCTGAGTCTGTTTATGCAACACAGGAGTTAAAGTTTTATAAAGATAATGTTGACCCGGCAGACATGACGTCTTTAAAGAAGCCAACTACAGAGCATGAACCAGTGTTTAAATTCAAGTCAGCTGATGACACCAAAATGGTTGATTTTGTGCCTGGCGACTCATCCAAGCAGTTCATCATTAGTGCCAACTTGGATCCAAAATAGGAAAGCACGCTCATCGAGTTCATCCATGAGAATCAGGACATCTTTGCATGGAAACCTTCTGACATGCCGGGTGTCCCAAGAGAACTCGCTGAGCACACTCTTAATATTGATCCAAAGTTTAAGCCAGTCAGGCAGTTTCTCCAACGGTTTAACGAGGAAAGGCGCTAGGCCATTGGAGAAGAGGTGGCCCGGCTCTTAGCGGCTGGGTTCATCGTTGAAGTTTTTCACCCATAGTGGTTGGCTAACCCGGTGCTTGTACTCAAGAAGAACGGCACCTGGGATATGTGTGTGGATTACACCGATTTGAACAAGGCTTGTCCGGCTGACCCTTTTGCTCTCCCTCGTATTGATCAGATCATTGATGCTACGGCGGGTTGCGAGCGTTTGAGTTTTTTGGATGCATACTCAGGTTATCATCAGATCAAGATGGCAGTTAAGGACTAGGATAAAACAGCTTTCATCACTCCGTTTGGAGCCTTCTGCTATGGGTCTATGCCTTTTGGGCTTAAAAGTGCCCAGGCGACTTATGAACGGTGTGTGCAGAACTGCCTTCACAATCAGATTGGGCGTAATGTTCATGCTTATGTGGATGATATAGTGGTGAAATCCAGAGAATAGGAAACCTTGGTAACATATTTGAAGGAGACCTTTGATAACCTCCGGGTCTACAAGATGATGCTTAACCCAGCCAAGTGTGTTTTTGGAGTCCTAGCTGGTAAGCTCTTGGGTTTTTTGGTGTCTAACAGAGGTATTGAAGCTAACCCGGAGAAAATTAAGGCAATCACCTCCCTGGCCAAACCGGTCTGCATCAATGACATTCAATGGCTGGCGGGTCGCATCGCTGCCTTGAGCTGGTTCATAAGCCGGTTAGTGGAGAAGGCGATGCCTTTGTATCAGATGATGAAAAAGACGGATGACTTTGTCTGGAGTGATGTTGCAAACTCTGCTTTTGATGATCTAAAGGAACAGCTTGCTGAGCCGCCGGTTCTTGCTGCTCCGGTTGAGAAAGAGCCGCTATTGTTATATATAGCCGCTAACTCACGAGCTGTTAGTGTGGCCATTGTGGTGGAGCGCAAGGAGGCTGGCAAGGAACATCTGGTCCAACGGCCGGTTTACTACGACAATTAGGTGTTGATTGAATCTAAACAAAGATATCCACATTGGCAGAAGCTCGTTTATGGGGTGTTCATGGCAAGCCAGAAGCTCAAACATTACTTTCAGGGTCACCCAATCACTGTGGTTAGCTCTGCTCCTTTAGGAGACATCATTCAAAATAGAGAAGCCACGGGACGAGTTGCCAAGTGGGCTATTGAACTTGGGTATCATGGTTTAAAGTATATGCCATGTACTGCGATCAAATCTCAAGCGCTGGTAGACTTCATTAACGACTAGACAGAGTTGCAGATGCCAGAGGAGAAACCATACAACACATATTGGACGATTCATTTTGATGGGTCCAGACAGTTGGAAGGCTCGGGGGCTGGAGTCGTTTTAACTTCTCCTCGAGGGGACAAGTTTTGTTATGTGTTGCGGTTAATGTTTCCTTGTACTAACAACGCAGCAGAGTATGAAGCCTTGCTCCATGGTCTTTGAATGGCTAAAGAGATGAGCCTGAGCCAGGTCCGGTGTCTTGGCGATTCAGATTTGGTGGCCCAACAGGTGTCAGGCAAGTGGGATTCCAAGGACCCTCTCATGGCGGCTTATCGCCGTGAAGTCGATGCTGTTGCAGGACATTTTAAAGGTTATCAGGTGGAACACATTGACCGTAGGAAGAACGAAGCGGCCAATGCTTTAAGCCGGTTGGGATCTCAGCATAAGCCAGTGCCACCTAACACCTTTTTAGATGTTTTGCATAACCCGTCTGTTAAGTTACCTACAGAAGAAGATTTGGCTGTTCCTGGCCCGGAGGCATAGTTGGTGGCGGCTCTTCACGTCATTCCAGATTGGACAGTACCGTTCTTAGCTTACATGGCCCGGGGCGAGTTTCCAGAGGATGAGACCCTGGCCCGATAGATAACCCGGCGGTCCAAGTCAATGACGATTTCTGACGGAGAGTTATACCATCGCAGCGTCACTGGAGCGTTTCAGCGGTCTGTTTCTCCTGAAGAAGGCTAAGAAATACTTCGTGAGATCCATGAAGGTGATTGTGGTCATCACGCCGGATCAATGTCTCTTGTGTCCAAAGCTTTTCATCATGGTTTTTACTGGTTGATGGCTCACGCTAATGCAGATGATCTGGTCAGTAGGTGTGATGGATGTCGAAAATTTGCACGACGAGCGCATGTGCCGGCTCAAGAGTTGCGGATGATTCCAATAACTTGGCCGTTTGCAGTCTGGGGGCTTGACATGGTTGGACCTTTCAAAAGTTCTAAGGATAAAAAGACACATCTTTTAGTGGCAGTTGACAAATTCACAAAATGGGTTGAGGCAAAGCCAGTGAGTAAGTGTGATGCAGCCACGGCAGTTCAGTTCATGAAAAAGGTGATCTTTCGCTTTGGTTTTCCACACAACATTATCACTGACAATGGCACTGATTTATCCCAAGGGGCTATGGAGGAGTTTTGTCAACATGGGCATATCCGGCTTGATGTTTCTTCTGTAGCTCACCCTCAATCCAATGGTCAGGCTGAGAGAGCAAATCAGGAAATCTTAAAAGGTCTCAAGCCTCGGCTTATGGTTCCCTTACAACGGACGCCGGGTTGTTGGGTAGAGGAGTTACCCTCGGTGCTGTGGAGTATCAACACGACTCCTAACAAGTCTACAGGTTATACACCTTTCTTCATGGTTTATGGAGCGGATGCGGTGCTGCCTAGTGACATCCGTCATGACTCGCCTCATGTGGCGGCTTACGTTGAAGCTAATAACGAACAAGCCCGACAGGATGCACTTGACTTGTTAGATGAGGAGAGAGACTTAGCAGCGGCCCGGTCAGCAATTTATCAACAGGACCTGCGTCGTTATCATAGCCGTCGGGTTACGTCCAGGACTTTTCAAGAAGGTGACCTAGTGCTCCGGATCATCCAGGATCTGTCAGATGCACACAAGCTATCCCCACCTTGGGAAGGACCCATTGTGGTTAGCAAGAATTTAAACAACGGGTCATATTACCTCATCAACGTTCAAGAATACAAAAATTCACGTAAGTCGGAGGAGGAGACTCGCCGGCCGTGGAACATTGCTCAGCTTCGGCCATACTACACCTGAGCCACCGGCTCTCGCCATGTACATACTTTGACATTGTATTTATTATGATAAGTAATAAAGCAGGACATCTGTCCTTTTCCTCTTCAAAGGTCATATATCTACTATTTTCATGACTATTAAGGAGCTGATCATATCTGAATTTAGCTTAATCTTTCTGGTCCGGCTTATGATCGTATTCGAATCTAGTTTTACACCTCATGATCACTTGGGGGCTTCCTGTTCAAACATAGGTCGTATTCGAACCAAAGAGAATATAGATGTCGTAACCCTCTTGATCGGCTCAAAGCCAAACTCACTAGGGGGCTTCTTGATCGTATCTGAATCATAGATTAACCCCTTTTGGGTCCGACTTGGATCGTATTTGAATCAGGGTAGTTAAAAACCTCTCAAGGTCATTTGGGGGCTTCCTATTCAAACATAGGTCGTATTCGAACCAAAGAGAACATAGATGTCGGTACCCTCTTGATCGGCGCAACGCCAAAGCCACTGGGGGCTATATGATCGTATTCGAATCTTAGCTTAACCCCTTTGGTCCGGTTTACTGATCGTATTCGAATCAGAAACACCCAACTTTCAGTTACAAAGTTAATTTATATTGTTTGAAATCTGCTATTTGTCTTACTGGTCTTTCTTGTCTCAAATTTAAATGATCAGCATGGTTTTTTCACCGGCTTGATTATTTGACAATAAGCTGCAAGGCATGATAGTCATCAGGCATACAAAAGCATTGACTTCTCAAAAAAAGGGACTGGGTCATCAACCTCATCATCCGGGTCATATAAACCGGTGGTCCAGATACAAAGAATACAGGTATGACTGTTATTTGTGAACAGTTCTTTATGTGTTTTTTCATTAATCAAAGGTTGTTTTCAAAGCTTGTTTATTTGCACGTTTGTTTCTGTTTTTTCTACTATGATAAATCCATTGGTCATGTACTGGGTGTTCTGACCTGTTCGGTGCTAAACCGCCAAGCCAGTTTTTCCATAGCTGAAATATTACAAAGATAACCATAGATGTGGTGCATATATTGACATCAGGAAGCAAAGAGTCACACACGGCATCTTATGCACGATGGCATAGGCAAAATATGCAGTTGTTTCAAGCTAACCTATTACAAGGCATTAAGAGCCCAAAAGGTTATTCTTTTCTCTCTCTTAAAATAGGTCCTAAACTAAAAAGCAGGATTGTTCAGATGGTTACGACTCCCCCTGGCCAGTTCATCTCCCTCCACTGGTTGAAAGCCGGAATTAGACCAGTCAAACCGTTCAGAGCAATGAACTCGGCCTCATCATCAATTAAGCCGGCAGGGTCAATCTCTGGGGCAAATATATGTTGGCGAACTGGCGGGATAAGATCTGTCACTTTATAAGCGGGAGTCGCCATCTTCTTATTCTCCAAATCAAAACCCGACTGATATTTATCAACGTTGGTCTCATCTCCAAGAACGGTGGCCTGAGGTCAAACTCCCCTCACGCAGGCAACGAAGTCATCTTGCTCAAATAGAGACCTGTCTTCCTTCACGATAGGGTACCCCCTAGCTACATCCACCGGGTCTAGATCTGGCACCTAGGCTTTGGAGCGGCTCAGGGCAGTCAAGGCTCCGGCTCTGGCACAGGATCGTTTGACTTCTTGAAACCTGGCGGGTAAGATTGACAATTTTTTCAAGACATCACTGAGCCGATTGGGTCCTTGGTTGGCAGGAGAGATAGCAGCAAGTGCTTGTTGAGCGCCAGTATACAACTGCTCAACTAAGGTCTAGACCGCCTTCAGTTTGGTCACATTATCTTGGCTCAGATTTTTGCTTCGCGGACCTACACATATTTTTTAAACAAGGGTTCAGCAGGCGGTTTATATTCCGGGTCAAAAGAAGGTACAAAAGATTAGTACAGATGGCTTGCCAAAGATGGCAGAAACCATTTGAGACACCCGGTTCTTTAAGCCGGTAAGATCCGTGGTAACCTCCTCGAGAGCCGCTTCAGCTTTTTCAGCGCATTGTATCAGCAGCGTCTTTTCTTCTGCCTAGGATTTCTTTTTGGCAATCAAGCTGGTTTTCAATTTTTCCGTCTCAGAAAGACTCAATTGAAGTTTAGAATCAGCAGACTTGATTTCTGCCTCTTGATCCACCAGTCGGGTCTTTGCATCAGTTAATTGGGAGCCCAATTCAGATAGGGCATTATACAAAACATACACAGGTGTGTCAAGGCTTAAACTAAAAGTTATAAAGATTCAAGTCTCAAGTACTTTGCATTGCAATACCACTTGACACTTGGGGGCTAATGTCTGCTAAAGCAATTTCTTATGACTCTTATATATTTCAAGTCCCAAGTGCCTTACAAAGTAACAGCACTTGGCACTTGGGGACTAATGCATGATATTCAGAAAGTTACTCAAGTTTAAGCCGGATTGCAATGCTTATTAGGGCAGTTATGAAGTTAAGTACCGGTTCATTGATCAATTGAGCCGGCCCTTGGGGACTACAGGTAAAGTTTACACTACTTTGCTGGACTTTTGAAAAAACTTTGATAGAAAGTATCAATCTATATCATAAAGTCTACAAATCATTAAGGTTCATCATCTGAAGACTTGGGGGCTGGCAGAAAATAAGTAAACCAGAGAACATACCTTGTACTTCAGCTGCAATTGCTTGACCATTTCAATCTCTGATTCACGGCTGGAATGAACGTGACCGAGATAGCTATTCAGATGAGTGTAATGAGAGATATCAAAATGCATTTTCTGTCTCTCCAAGGCTTCTTGTTTAGCAGTGTGTCGAGCTAACACAGTAGGAGTCCCCGGTTCAACAAAACGGCTACCAGTGACCAGAACGTCATCATCAGAAGATGATGGCGGGTTAGCTAAACTGGATGGTCTGGCAGTAGAGGGGTTAACAACAGTATCATTAGCTGATGGCTCAGGAGGATCCAATTGAGTATTGGCAGCCGAGTCTTCTGGTGCTTCAGTTCGAGGGGGAGAAGTTGGTATGGCCAGTTCAGGTGCAAGGACTAATGGGTCTTCCGCCGGTTTTTTTACTTTAGCCTTCTTGGACTTGGCTTGGCCACTAACAAAGATGTTATGAGACAGTTAGTACAAAGATGCAATTTGAAAGACATGGAGGAAAGATGATTTCTTCCTTACCCAAGGGCAGTCTTGAAGGCCGAAAATTGAGTCTGAGATGAGTCGCCAGAAGAGCGAGACACCTCCTGCAAAGATAAAATAAAGTTAGTAATGCAAGGGAGAAGATCCATTAATGGAAAGTAAAAGATGAAGATAAAAGAGACCTCATTCTGGCGTTTTTGAGGAGTTTGTTGAAGAACGGAAGGCGGTTCATCATCGTTCTAGGCCTGGCGGCGGCTCTTATGTTGCTGCTTTTTCAAAAGAAAATGAGGGTCCAAATAAGCCAAAGGGTGTGAAAACCTTACTACCCGGGTTACCAGTCGAAGTTTCTGTCTTGGCAAATGGGTTGAGTCGGAGGAAATAGTTACCTCTTCTTCTATGGCCTGACTGGCCCCCGTGTCGTCCTGGCAATAGTCAGTGTCAATAAGGTTATTAAAAAACTGGCCAAGGGAGTCAAGGGTTACCTCTGACTCAGAAGTATCATCAAGCTTTAACAGGTCCTCAGTGGTGCTCTTTTTCTTCTTAGACCCCCGGGTCGTCTTCTTGGCGGTTATGGTGGCGGCTCTAGCCTTCTTGGCGGCTTCATGGTCATACTTGGCTTTCCAGAAGTCAGATTTGGCCTGTAAACAAGTAAACAAGATAAAAGGTCATGCGGGTATTTAAAACTGCTGCGAAAAATACAAAGAGAAAAAGGTCAGGTGTTTTTTACCTCAGGCGCCGGGTTAAGTTTGCAGAAGGGGTTTAACCCGACTTTACTGTAGTCTCCATATTTGTCGTTCACCAGAAGAGTTGACATTGAAACGATATCTTCTTCAGTGAGTTGAACGGAGCTGTGATGAAGAGAGTCATTTGGGCCTCCACCATATTCATACATCAATTTGGATCGGCGGCTTAGAGGGATGACCCGCCATGAGACCCAGCAACGAGTCAAGTCAACTCCGATTAAGCTGTTCCCCAATAAGGCGTTAATCCTTTTAATTGATGGAATAAGCTTCTTGTGTTCGGCGGCAGTGAGCTTGTCAGGGAGCGCAAACTTGGAATATAGACGCTCCGCGCGGTAACCCGGCAATGGTTTCTCATTGGCTAGTGAAGTGTCTTGACAATAGAACCAGGTCTGATTCCAGTCTTTGGGATGACTCGGCAAGACTATTAGCGGGAAGACGGCGCCCTGTCGGCGCTGAATTGAGATTCCTCCAAGTTCCAAGCTAGGGCCATTGGTACACTCGTTCTGGCGGTTCAGATAAAAATACTCTCTAAAGAGTTCCACAGTCCGTTCTTCTTGAAGATACACCTCACAGAGAACTTGGAAATTGCAGATATTGGATATGGAATTGGGCCCAAGATCTTGAGGGTGAAGTTTGAAAAGTGAAGGACGTCTCTGAAGAATTTTGAGCCGGGGGTGAAAAACCCCGATTCATGTGGTCTGAGAAGACAATGACTTCACCGTCATTGGGATTGGGCCGTTCCTCGTCCGGGTCAGGCGCATGGTAAGACATAACATTCTTCCCTGGCAAAAATCCTATGGTGAAGAATTCCCTCAAATTATCCTCAGTTATTGTGGAGGGGACCCAATTGCAGACAGTTGGTGCTTTGGACGGCATGATGAAAAACAGACTGAAAGGAAAGTGATGTGCCGGATTAATCCAATGATGAAAATAAAAGTTAAGATAATGATGATATAGATAAGTAATGGCGGCTTACGTAAGGGCTAATGTCATATAAAGGAAAAAGTGAGCCGGTGCCATAAGCCACCATGACTACAGATATTTGAGAAATACCAGCAACAGAATTGGCTAAGTGCTGAGACAAAACAAGTTTCATAATTTCTTGATATTATTCTGGATCAAATGGCCATTCAAAATGGAAAATATTCTAGACCTAAAAATCTAGCAAAGATGAGTTCATGAGTTCTAATGAGGCTTTTTGTACCAAGAGAAGGAATCTACTGGTATCAAGGATGGGCACAAAACAACTACCGCATGAGTATATGTTATTTTTGGATCAAGAAGACGCGGCAGTGGAAGAACTACGAAGAAACTGAGATGAACTAAGAAGAACACACAGAAAACCTAGGAACCCTAATGCGGATCTGAGGAACGGGAAGGCAGACAATTACAGCTACGAATCTTCCGCAGAGAGTCGCTGTCGTTCTATGGACCGATTTCGGTTGATGCAGCGGCCAAGGTCGACAAAGACGAGGGGCTCTGCGATGGCGGTGGACCTCGAGCAGCGGTGGGTTTGCGAGAGGAAGAAGACGAAGAGAGAGGAAAATGAGAAAGACCGGGGCATGCCTATTTATAAGGGTATAAGCAAAGAGGCGGGCGTGAAAATTAAGGAAGACCCGAACAATGATTATCCAACTAAACGGACACCTCGATTCTCGGAAGACATTAAAAGATAAAGATCCATTGAGGATGATGTCATAGTAGTTTTTCGTGTTTTCAAAAGATGACGTCATGGCGGGTTACAAAAATTTCTACAAAGAGAGGAAGATGGATTTTGTCTAAGTATTGAAGATTGACAAAGAACAAAGTTCAAGTCAACCTGGGGCCTAATGTTGGGGATATAGTTACTAGGTATGACCCGCCCAGGAGGGGCCGGGTCAACCCCAATGGCGGGTTACAAAAGAAGCCCAGTAATATTCAAGGTGATAGTTTGTTAAAGATTCATGGAAGGCCTAAGCCCGGAGACGGCTTAAGGCCCAATATCGTAAACCACCATATGTAAGGAAAGACTTGTAAAGAAAGGCATGTAAAAGAAGTCACCGAGCCAGACACGTTTTATAAGCCGGCCAGGACTCTGTAGGCCGCCAGGCGTCAACCCGTGTATATAAGGGGACGACCCGGCGGCGGCATAGGGCAAGACACAACAACTCGAAGCCAGGACAAGCATATTCGCTCCCTGGTCTTCGAAACCCCAGCAATTCCAAACACAACTAGACGTAGGCTTTTACCTTCATCGTAAGGGGCCGAACTAGTATAAAACTCTTGTGTCCTTTGTCCCGATTAACCCCTTTAAGCTTCCTAGTTGCAATGTCCCTACGACTAAGTCCTTTCGCTAGGACATCTGCCGTGACAATTCCACGACAGGATGGGTATGAAAAGAATTTCTCACAATCAAAACTGATTTGAGAGGATTGCATCAAGCTTGAACTACAAATCTTTAAGAGAACGGACAAGGATTTAAGATAAACTCTACTTCACTCTTAAAATGCCGAGAATGGCAATGGGAAACACCACGAATTGTTGAGATACTCCGGGAGAATGAAAAACAAAGAGGTTGAGCCAACGATGAAAAGAATTTGAAAGATCTTGGAGAAATACATATGACTGATGAAAATTCATTCTTACGTCAAACTTGGAGAAGAATTTGAGAGTAACTCTAAGAAAATAGAAGAGTCAGGTAAGATCCTGGGAAAAGACATGTGGGTTAGGGCCCACTCAAAAGAAACACTATTGGGAAAAGATTGCTTACTAAGCGATAATGCACCAGAAGAATGGCTAGTATGAGATAACAACCTCACAATACCTTGAACGGATTGAGAATGGAAACGAATCTTCCAAGATATCTTTGGCACTCCGGAACCATTGAATAGAGAGAGGTGAGAAATTAAGGGGTGCACCGGCATGGGAAAGCATTTGAATCAGGGAAAAGGGTATGGTCAACACCGAAAGCTTGAATTGAATCCACCGGAGAAGAAAATGAGAATGAAGAAGGATGAACTTGAAGCTCCTAAGTATCTTCATGAGAATCACCGGTTAAGAACATTGAAGGAAAGAATGAAGAAACTTCACATCAATAAAATGGATACTTGATTAAGAAATCTGAGTCTTTGAAGAAAAGGGGTGGGAGGGTGGGTAAAACAAATGCAACTTGGGAAGGATGAAACAAACAGCATTGAAAAGAAGTGATAATCGATCTTGTAGAAGTTGAAGGGATCGGCTTAACTTGAAGAGAAGCACGCTGGTTGAGAAGAAATTGAGATGGCAAACTTGATGATCGAAAGGATTTGCATTCACAATGAAATATGAGAACACCGCTTTGGAAAGGTATGGAATCAACACTTGATAATGAAGCAACTCGAATACCACTATAAAAAACAAAGGATTTGGCTTGCAGAATAAGCCAGAAACAAACATATGATAGATCCCATATCGTATCATGTGTCTGTTGGAAAGATATCCTACGTGATACTTGGATTCCCACCTATTAACTCCCAAAACTTTTTGGTTATGCAATCTGGTGTTGGGGATACAAGGAGGCACAATATATATCACACAACTAACAAACTGTATGCTCCAACTGTATCCATCCGTCAACACATAACCAAGAAAACTCTGGAAATCATGTACCTCGACATTCGGGAAGCATCCGATATACGAGCTGTGGCAATACTCCCGAACTCCCGCCCTAGTACTAGGTGGTGTCGAGGTTATCTCACCACTAACTGCATATAAGAGATTTTCGATGTTGGCAAGCTCAGGTATACCGAAACTGCAACGATAAAATTGTGACGACAACACCTCAGAGCTCAACTCCCCGGGACACTGCCACAACCCCTAAATGTCAGGAGGCACCAAGAACAATGTTCTCATCACAAGAATATCGGAATGATCCCAAGATACCGGCGTGATCCTAAATTTTCTTTTTTGTGAAATTTTAGGAGAGGAAAGACAAAACATCTACGTCAGGAGGCCTCACCAGAGCGAAGAAGGGACTGAGGAGTAAAAATAATCCTACTCTCTGATATATATATATATAATCCTAAGACTCAAAACATTTTGTTCTAGACTCAACAACGTCAGCGATTCGATCAAGCAGGGGGCTCCTAAGTCGGGGATGGCTCTGATTACCAACTTGTAACGCCCACCATGCGGCTATAACTCCCACGTGTCGAGGCACGACTTAGAGCCATAACCGCATAGTGGTTTTGTCGCAAGAAGGGTCATCTTCACAACATCCCATGTAATGAGCAAGACATGGATAAATAGAGTTGGCTTACACTCGCCATGTCACACAATATTCAAATAAGTTCATGCATCATCAGAGTACACTCATAGTCCAACTATGGGCAATCAAATGAAAAGAAGATAACCCAACTGCTAGATCACCGATCGTCCCAACTGGGCTCCACTACTGATCATCAGGAAAAGACACGTAATAACAACCAAGGTCCTCGTCGAACTCCCACTTGAGTTCGCTAGCATCACCTGCACTGGCATCATCGGCACCTACAACTATTTTGGTAGTATTTGTGAGTCACGAGGACTCAGCAATCTCAAAACCCGCGAGATCAAGACTATTTAAGCTTATGGGTAGGATAAGGTAATAAGGTGGAGTTGCAGCAAGCGCTAAGCAAATATGGTGGCTAACATAAGCAATTAAGAGTAAGATGAGAAGCTACACAATGGCCGTGAAGCTATAAGTGATCAAGAAGTGATCCTGAAACTACTTACGTTCAAACATAACCCAAAACCGTGTTCACTTCCCGGACTCCGGCGAAAAGAGACCATCACGGCTACACACGCGGTTGATTCATTTTAATTAAGTCAAGTGTCAAGTTCTCTACAATCAGATATTAACAAATTCCCATCTGCCACATAACCACGGGCACGGCTCTCAAAAGTTTATACCCTGCATGGGTGTCCCAACTTAGCCCATTAGAAGCTCTCACGTTCAATGAAGGATATTCCTTCTCCCGAAAAGACCCGATCAGTCTCGGAATCCCGGTTACAAGACATTTCGACAATGGTAAAAAAAGACCAGGAAGAGCGCCCGATGTGCCGACAAATCACGATAGGAGTCGGACGTATCTCGTTCTTAGGGCACACCGGATGGGCAAGACGTCGGGTTAGCTGAGACCCTGGTTGCCCAGGGGGAGCCAGACATCTCCAGTTCGAACCAACACTCAGAGGAGCACTGGCCCGGGGGTTAAAATAAAGATGACCCTCGGGTTAGCTGCTCCCAAGGGAAAAAGGCTTAGGTTGTTAGGCAAATGTAAAACCAAGGTTGGGCGTCGCTGGAGGAGTTTTATTCAAAGCGAACTGTCAAGGGGTTCCCATAACCCCAACCGCGTAAGGAACGCAAAATCAAGGAACATAACACTGGTATGACGGAAACTAGGGCGGCAAGAGTGGAACAAAACACCGAGCAAAAGGCCAAGCCTTCCACCCTTTGCCAAGTATATAGATGCATTAATTAGATAAGAGATAATATGATATCCCAACATATCCATGTTCCAACATGGAACAACCTGCAAGGCACCTGCAACTAGCAACGCTATAAGAGGGCCTGAGCAAAAGCGGTAACTTAGCCAAACAACAGTTTGCTAGGAAGGTGGGTTAGAGGCTTGACATGGCAATATGGGAGGAATGATAAACAAGTGGTAGGTAGAGCGGCATAGCGATAGAACGAACAACTAGCAACCAAAGATAGAAGTGATATCGAAGGTAATGGTCATCTTGCCTGAGATCCCGCAAGGAAGAAGAATGAGTCCATGAAGAAGACAAACAGACGTAGTAGAACAAATCCTCACAACTCCGGGACGAAACCAAAGCTAACGAGAGAAGCAAACCGGAAAGAAGCAAGCAACATGGTAAACACACAAGCATAAACATGGCATGATGCATAACCAAGGATGATGCATGTCCAGTTTAAATATGCATACATGGCAAAGTGCACAAACAAAACTACAAGTTAAGTGGATCTCAACATTTAACAAGATGCATGTTGACAAAACACCACGTTCAATTATTTAGTTCACTCCTGTTTAGGTACTCAACAATATTAAATGTTGGTTAACATGGCAAGAGGTGAGGCATAAGTAAACTAACATTTAGGAAAGTTTAAATGAGGCCAGAAATAACAAACAACAATTCCGGAAAATCCCCATATGCATATTATGAATTTGGTATTGTTCTGCCCTAGACCATATTTTACAGTTGGTAAACATGCAAGATGAGTGCACCAAGTTAAACAATGCATTTTTCTAACTGAAAGGATCGAGAAGAGGTGTCTAGAGGGGGGTGATTAGACACTAAGTGCTAAAAGTTGCAGTTATTAATTGCTTTAGGTTGAAGTGGAGTTTTGGCACAAGTTTAACAATAACAATACATATCAAGCAAGCATGCAAAGAGTATATGAGCAGCGGAAAGTAGAGCATGCAACTTGCAAGAATGTAAAGGGATGGGATTGGAGTGTGCAAACACAATTTGGAGACACAGAGATTTTTGAGACGTGGTTCCGATAGGTGGTGCTATCGTACATCCACGTTGATGGAGACTTCAACCCATGAAGGGTAACGGTTGCGCGAGTCCACGGAGGGCTCCACCCACGAATGGTCCACAAAGAAGCAACCTTGTCTATCCCACCATGGCCGTCGCCCACGAAGGACTTGCATCACTAGCAATAGATCTTCACGAAGTAGGCGATCTCATTGCCCTTACAAACTCCTTGGTTCAAATCCACAATCTTGTCGGAGGCTCCCAAGTGACACCTAGCCAATCTAGGAGACACCACTCTCCAAGAAGTAACAAATGGTGTGTTGATGATGAACTCCTTGCTCTTGTGCTTCAAATGATAGTCTCCCCAACACTCAACTCTCTCTCACAGGATATGGATTTGGTGGAAAGAAGATTTGAGTGGAAAGCAACTTGGGAAGGCTAGAGATCAAGATTCATATGGTAAGAATGGAATATCTTGGCCTCAACACAAGTGTATGTGGTTCTCTCTCAGAAAAAGGTAGGTTCAAAGTGTAGGTTCATTCTGATGGCTCTCTCAACGAATGAAGAGGTGGTGGAGGGGTATATATAGCCTCCACATAAAATCTAACCTTTACACACAACTTGCCAATCTCGGTGGGACCGAATTGTTAAACTCGGTCGGACCGATTCAGCAAAGCTAGTGACCGTTAGGGTTTTCGGTGGGACCGACTAGATCAACTCGGTGGGACCGATATTCTAGGGTTAGGGTAAATCCAACTCGGTTTGACTGATTACTCAAACTCGGTGGGACCGATTTGGGTAATAAGCGAAACAGAGAATTGGCCAAGCAAACTCAGTGGGGCCGATTGCATATCTCGGAGGGACCGAAAATATTGCAATGGGTTACAGAGAGTTTGCAAGCCCATCTCAGTGAGACCGAGATCCCATCGGTGAGACCGAACTGATTAGGGTTTCTGGTAGTGGCTATGTCAACCGAACTCGGTGGCTCCGGATAGAAAGAATCGGTGGGGCCGAGTTGGATATTTGGTGTGGGACATATTTGGAAGTGAGAAAGTGGTTGAGGGCTTTGGAGCATATCACTAAGCACTTTGAGCAAGCAAGCCATTAGGCAACACCTCATCCCTCCTTGATAGTATTGGCTTTTCCTATAGACTCAATGTGATCTTGGATCACTAAAATAGAAAATGTAGAGTCTTGAGCTTGGAGCTTGAGCCAATCCTTTGTCCTTAGCATTTTGAAGGGGTTCCACATCCTCTAGTCCATGCCACTTCATTGTTGAACTTATCTGAAATATACTAGGTAAAAATGTTAGTCCAACAAGAGATATGTTGACATTAATTACCAAAACCACCTAGGGAGCACTTGTGCTTTCAATCTCCCGCTTTTTGGTAATTGATGACAACATACATCAAAGCTTTAGATGAAGATATATAGAATAGTAAGTAAAGCTTTGGAAAGACATGTAACATGCATAGGCTCCCCCAACATGTATGCAATCATGTGAATATGGAATATAGGAGCATGTGAATGCATAAACATGACAAAGTAAGAAATGTGTTACATGTAACTTGGCTATATGCATCAGAGCAAATGATGTGAATATGAGAAATGTACCTTCATGCTCATGAGTTCTTCTTGCAAACAGTATGTACATCAGCAAGAATTTATCATACACATGATTTTAATGCATATACTTACCTTGTGGTCTTGAGTTGGCTTAGGATGGGATGAACCTGCGTAGACAAGGTTAGATAACACAGATACACCTACTAGCCAGAGCAAACAACAGAAACCACAAGAGTACCAAGACTGGGATGACATGTAGAGTGAGTACTACGTACCACATTGAATATAGACATGTCCCCAAAGGTAAATATGTGCAATAAATTCAAGGATTTCCTTCCCTTAGATGTCTTGCTCCCCCTCAATCTAGCATGGGATGCTGGGAGAAGATAGGGAACAGAAAATCAGAGCAAAATCAGAGCTCAAGTATGAACATGTCTTTCCCCTCTTGAAGACATGTGACTTCTCTCATCTTGAACACCAAGCATCTGGGGTCCTTGAGGATTACTCTTTCTTCTTGAGTATTCTCTCCCCCTATAGATATGATTAGGCTTTGATGTGATCTCTCTCTCTCCCCCTTTGACATCAATTTCCAAGAAGGGTTCTTCTGGATTTTTTCATGATGGGTTTGGTCCTTGAGTCATAGAACAAAGAAGTAAGTTGAATGGGATGCTGGTTGAGGACAAGATGCATTGAGTGGAGCTGGATCAAAAAGAATGCAGAAACAAGTGGTAAGATGTCTTTCCTGTAATGAAATCGGTGACACCGAGTTGTATGGTTCGGTCGTACCGAGAGGATTCGGTTGGACCGAAAGCATCAGACCGTTGAGACCGAGTTCATCACAGAGAAAACACTTGTCACCTCAGCTCACTAGACAAGTAAGATCTCACAAGGATTTGCAAGGAATTTGAAAGATTTGCAATGAATTTGATGCAAGGAATGCAGAACAGAAAACAAAAGAGAAGAAACTAAAAAGAATTCCAGATGAAGTTGGAAACAAATATGCATGAGACAAATGCAAGAGCATGAAAAAGGAAGACAAGAGAACTTCATCTAGAATTGGTCGGCGACAAAGTCACCTATGTTAGAGTATATTGACTTAGGAGTCAAGTGAGATCACTTGATCTTAGGTCATACTCATCGTTTAAGCTCAAAAATGGGGTTACCATTTTTCGTTTAAGCTTTTTGATGTATTCACATATTGTCGAGTTGCTTTGACTCATGACTTGGAGTAAAGCTTCTCTAAGATGGAATAACATACCTTGGGTGGTGGCGTTGATCATGATCATGTAGTTGAACTTGTGTGGGTTGCTCAAGGTTGATGTAGCTCATCAAGAGTTAGGAGCACCACTTGGAGTTTGAGTTCATCTACCTACATGGGTTAGTTATTGCAAGGAAGAGCACTTGGATATCCAAAATGACAATCATGAAACTCAACATAACATTTGTCAAAGGATATGTTTGAATGGTTGCGTGCTTCCTTGTCTTCATCCACTATTGTGTAGAGACTTGGTGATGTAGAGATTGCTGAAGATGTGAGTGAGTTGCAATCTCATAGATTTAGATTCATCCAAGTACCTACACGGGTTAGGTAACATGCAAGGTGCAAATATATCCAAGACATGAGATAGTCAACATAAGAGAAATATCAAGGATTAGTCATTGGCTCACGCCTTGCATGTATCAAATGGAGTTCCTACTCCAAGTTTGAAGCATCAATGATGTTCAATTCACCTCTTAACCTGCAAAACACTTTCTCATCAAGTGGTTTCGTGAATATATCAGCTAACTGTTTTTCGGTGCGAACATGCTTAAGATTAATGTCCCCTTTGGAAACATGATCTCGAATGAAATGATGATGAACTTCAATATGCTTAGTTCGAGAATGTTGCACGGGATTGTGAGCAATCTTAATAGCACTTTCATTGTCACAAAGTAATGAAACATGTTTCACATATATCCCATAATCTTTAACAGTTTGGGTCATCCAAAGTAATTGAGCACAACATGATCCAGCGGCAATGTATTCCGCTTCGGCGGTGGATAAGAATACCGAGTTTTGTTTCTTGGAGGACCAAGACACAAGAGATCTACCAAGAAATTGACAAGTACCTGAAGTGGACTTTCTATCAACCTTGTCACCGGCATAGTCCGAGTCGGAGTAGCCAACAAGATCAAAGGAGGCCCTCTTTGGATCCCAAATGCCAAAATTTGGTGTATGGATTAAGTATCTCACTATCCTTTTCACGGCCTTAAGATGAAATTCTTTAGGAGCAGCTTGATATCGTGCACACATGCACACACTTAGCATAATATCGAGGCGTGAAGCACATAGATACAACGATGAACCAATCATAGAGCAATAAACCTTTTGATCAACAGGTTCACCATCTTTGGTTAAATCAAGATGTCCACTAGTAGGCATGGGTGTAGTCATACCTTTGCATTCTTGCATATTGAACTTCTTGAATAAGTCCTTGGTGTACTTCGTTTGAGAGACAAAAGTACCTTCCTTAGTTTGCTTGATTTGCAAACCAAGAAAGAATTTGAGTTCACTCATCATCGACATCTCAAACTTCTCCGACATTAGCTTTCCAAACTTTTCACTAAAATGAGGGTTAGTTGATCCAAATATAATATCATCGACATAAATTTGGCACACAAATAGTTCTCCATTAACCCTTTTAGTAAAAAGAGTAGAATCTATTTTTCCAATTTCAAAGCCTTTTTCAATAAGGAACTTGGTCAAGCATTTATACCATGCTCTAGGAGCTTGTTTAAGACCATAAAGAGCTTTGTGAAGTTTGTAAACATGATTAGGTTTCTTAGGATTGACAAATCCGGGAGGTTGCTTAACATAAACTTCCTCCTCTATTTCACCATTTACAAAAGCACTTTTAATGTCCATTTGGTACAAGGTGATATCATGATGATTAGCATAGGCAAGTAAGATGTGAATGGACTCAAGTCTAGCAACAGGGGAATATGTCTCACCATAGTCCATACCTTCGACTTGAGTGTAGCCTTGGGCGACGAGACGTGCTTTGTTGCGAACTACTTGTCCATCTTCATCTTGCTTGTTGCGAAACACCCATTTGGTACCGATGATGTTGTGGTTGTTGTCGGGCTTCTCAACTAATGTCCAAACTTGATTTCTCTCAAAGTTGTGTAGCTCTTCATGCATGGCATTTATCCAATCCGGATCTTCCAAAGCTTCTTCAACCTTCATAGGTTCAATGCTAGAGATGAACGAATAGTGTTCACAAAAGTTAGCTAAACGAGTTTTTGAGTGAGTGATTCTCCCGGTTTGGATATCATTGTAGATTTTCTCGATGGGATGGTCTTTAGCAATTCTTGCTCGAACTCGTGAAAGCTTTTGCTTGGATATTAGTTGAACATCTTCTTCATCTTGTTCTTCTTCTTGGCCTTCTTCGTTGTTGACATTTTTGTTCTCTTGTCGTGGTGGAGAAGGAGGTTGTTGGCTTTCATCTTGGTGCACTTCCTCGTTTTCTTCATCTTGGTGTGTCCCACTTGTGGATGCTTCCGTATCAACTCTTGGTTCACCTTGTCGTGAGGTAGAAGTTTCCACTTGGACGGACGAGGTACTCTCCTTCACCTCCGTTGGACGAATCTTGCCAATAGACAAGTCTTGGATTGCTTCTGAAGGGTCTTTGTCTCCTACATCAATTGGCAATTGCTCTACTTGCGAGCCATTAGATTCATCAAACTTCACATCTATCGTCTCTTCAACCTTTCGGGTGAATTATTGTAGACACGGTATGTGTGAGAGTTTGAGCCATAACCAAGTAGGAAACCTTCATGAGACTTAGGAGAAAATTTAGAACGACCATGCTTATCAAGAATGTAGCACTTTGAGCCGAATACTCGAAAGTATCCAACTTGTGGTTTGTTACTGGTGAGGAGCTCGTATGTCGTATTGCCGAGTAGTTTGTGAAGATACAAGCGATTTGTTGCATGACAAGCTATCTCAACCGCTTCCGCCCAAAAGTGCTTTGGCGTCTTGTACTCATCAAGCATCGTTCTCGCCATTTCGATGAGTGTCCGGTTCTTCCTCTCAACAACTCCATTTTGTTGAGGTGTGTACGTAGCCGAGAACTCATGTGAAATCCCTTCTTCGTCAAAAAAGGTGTCCACATTTGCGTTCTTGAACTCCGTTCCGTTGTCGCTGTGAACCTTCTTGATCTTCACTTCAAATTGATTTTGGGCCTTCCTAGTGAAGTTTTTGAAGATATTTTGGACCTACGATTTATCATCGAGAAAGAACACCCACGTAAATCTTGAAAAATCATCAACTATAACTAGACCAAAAGAATTTCCACCGAGACTTTTGTAAGCGTTAGGACCAAAAAGATCCATATGAAGTAGCTCGAGTGGCCTCCTTGTGGTCATGATGTTCTTCACGGGATGCAAAGTCTATCCTTATCAAATATGACATCATTAACACCAAGGATATGATTTCCTTTAATAAGCTTGTCAAGGTTTCGCATACCAACATGACCTAATCGTCTATGCCACAACCAACCTTTAGAAGATTTAGCAATTAAGCAAGTTCTAGGTTGAGCCTTTTTAGTGAAATCAACAATGTAAAGATCACCTCTACGTATACCAGTAAAGGCCATTTTATGATTGTCTCTTCGAAACACTTGGCAATCTACTTCAGTAAATAGAACATTGAAACTGAAATCAGCAAGTCTAGATACTGAAAGTAAATTATACCCAAGAGATTCAACGAGCATGACATTTTGTATGGAGCTATCATGTGAGATGGCCACCTTACCTAGGCCAACCACCTTACCCTTTGAGTTATCACCAAAGGTGACATACTTTTGAGGGCCGTCGTTTTCAGCAAGCTCACGGAACATATCTTTATCTCCGGTCATATGATCAGTACATCCACTATCAAGAACCCATTCCCTTCCTCCAGCCATGTAGCCACGAAGATTTGCCATAAGACCAAAGTGGCTCATTGCATCATTAAGATCATAGTCACTATCATCATCATCCTCATCATAGTATCCATGTTCAACATCATCTTGTGATTGATCAATTCCTAGAGAGGGTAATTCATTAGATAAATGATCATTTCTATGGTTATCTTTACGAATTCTAATAGCTTTGGAAATGATATTGCTAATGATTCCAACATCTCCTTTGGCACTCGTAAGATTAGTAAGCTCAAATAAGCAGTCACCAAATTTGGGATCATTGGAACTCATCTTAATCAAGGCAATAGACTTATGGAGAATTTCATCTAGATCTTTCAAGGAATAAGTTGGAAAGCGTTCCTCAAGAAATCTCCATATAGTGTAGGCACAATCAACAGTAGGCAAACATTCAATTAAGTTTCTAGGCAAGCCTCTAGTGATAAGATTAACAGTTCTAAGGTTGCGGATCATGTCAATAGACTCATCAAGGGTAGGATGCAAAGGATCAACATGAGGTGCACAAGGGCTAGTAATGTACTTGTTCAAATGATATTCATTGAAAATCTCAAGCATTTCATTTTTTCACTCATGAAAATATTCTCCATCAAGAATAGGCACTCTACGTCTAAGACTCCCCAAAGTAGACTCATCCATATTCCTCCAATGGTGTTTAAACCAAAGCAATGGAGACCAAAGCTCTGATACCAATTGAAAGGATCGAGAAGAGGTGTCTAGAGGGGGTGATTAGACACTAAGTGCTAAAAGTTGCAGTTTTTAATTTCTTTAGGTTGAAGTGGAGTTTTGGCACAAGTTTAACAATCACAATACATATCAAGCAAGCATGCAAAGAGTATATGAGCAGCGGAAAGTAAAGAATGCAACTTGCAAGAATGTAAAGGGATGGGATTGGAGTGTGCAAACGCAATTTGGAGACAAGGAGATTTTTGAGACGTGGTTCCAATAGGTGGTGATATCGTACATCCACGTTGATGGAGACTTCAACCCAGGAAGGGTAACGGTTGCGCGAGTCCATGGAGGGCTCCACCCACGAAGGGTCCACGAAGAAGCAACCTTGTCTATCCCACCATGGCCGTCGCCCACGAAGGACTTGCCTCACTAGCGGTAGATCTTCATGAAGTAGGCGATCTCCTTGCCCTTACAAACTCCTTGGTTCAACTCCACAATCTTGTCGGAGGCTCCCAAGTGACACCTAGCCAATCTAGGAGACACCACTCTCCAAGAAGTAACAAATGGTGTGTTGATGATGAACTCCTTGCTCTTGTGCTTCAAATGATAATCTCCCAACACTCAACTCTCTCTCACAGGATATGGATTTGGTGTAAAGAAGATTTGAGTGGAAAGCAACTTGGGAAGGCTAGAGATCAAGATTCATATGGTAAGATTGGAATATCTTGGCCTCAACACAAGTGTAGGTGGTTCTCTCTGAGAAAAAGGTAGGTTGGAAGTGTAGGTTCGTTCTGATGGCTCTCTCAACGAATGAAGAGGTGGTGGAGGGGTATATATAGCCTCCACACAAAATCTAACCGTTACACACAACTTGCCAATCTCGGTGGGACCGAATTGTTAAACTCGGTCGGACCGATTCAGCAAAGCTAGTGACCGTTAGGGTTTTCGGTGGGACCGACTGGATCAACTCGGTGGGACCAATGTGCTAGGGTTAGGGTAAATCCAAAACTCGGTTTGACCGATTACTAAAACTCGGTGGGAGCGATTTGGGTAATGAGCAAAACAGAGAATTGTCCAAGCAAACTCGGTGGGGCCGATTGCATATCTCGATGGGACCGAAAATATTGCAATGGGTAACAGAGAGTTTGCAAGCCCATCTCGGTGAGACCGAAATCCCATCGGTGAAACCGAACTGATTAGGGTTTCTGGCAGTGGCTATGTCAACAGAACTCGGTGGCTCCGGATAGAAAGAATCGGTGGGGCCGAGTTGGATATTTGGTGTGGGACATATTTGGGAGTGAGAAAGTGGTCGAGGGCTTTGGAGCATATCACTAAGCACTTTGAGCAAGCAAGCCATTAAGCAACACCTCATCCCTCGTTGATAGTATTGGCTTTTCCTATAGACTCAATATGATCTTGGATCACTAAAATAGAAAATGTAGAGTCTTGAGCTTGGAGCTTGAGTCAATCCTTTGTCCTTAGCATTTTGAAGGGGTTCCACATCCTCTAGTCCATGCCACTTCATTGTTGAACTTATCTGAAATATACTAGGTAAAAATGTTAGTCCAACAAGAGATATGTTGACATTAATTACCAAAACCACCTAGGGAGCACTTGTGCTTTCACTACCTCATTTACATATAAAGTTTATTTAAAACGGAGCTACGATTATTTAGTTTTGAAATAAACCATTTTAACATGTCATTATGCAAAATAAATGCAAACAGCATTTTAAACATTTTAAGCATGGATGAAAGTTGCATATAATGAAACTAGATGAAATTCTAAGCATTTTGCATATATAAAACATTTTAATCTGATGCACGGTTTGTGAGTTATTATATGCATGAATACTATGGTATTTTTTGTAGAACTGTTTTACTCTGGATAATAGCTAAAACCGCAGCAGCAGAAAAAAAAACAGAATAGGCTGAAACGGCAATCGGGCCAACAGTGCACACAGGGTTGGGGGTTGATTACCATGGGCCATTGAGACCTTGGACCTGTGGAGCGGCTTGTAGCAGAGGCTGGCTGGGTGCGGCCCAGCCGCGAGGTGAGGAGGCGTTGGGCCTGATGCGCGCTTGTAGTCCAGGCGCACGACGAGGAAGCGCTCGTCCTATGTTCAAACGAGGACGAGGCAGAAACATGGGCAGGGGCGGAGGGACTTCGCGACGGCGGGACTTGCAGACGCGGCGAGGTGCTTCGGGAAGACGTGGTGGCTTGCAGGGGCTTGCGAGGTGGAGAAGGCGAGGGAAGACCAGATCTGGTGGGTCGGCGCCGGAACCGGCCGGTGGCGGAGCTCCATGGAGAGTAGTGGCAGCTGCTGTTGCCTGCAGAAAGGAAGGAGAGAGCGATTCAGAGAGGGAATAGGGGAAGGAAGTAGAGAGAGATGGCGGGATAGGGCTTCCTACCGGCGTCATGAAGGAACTCCGGTGAGGCTCGACGTGCTGCGGGAACTGCTCACTGGCGGGTGGAGCTCCGGGGCGGGCAACCGACAGGGAAGTAAGGGGAGAATGAGGACAAAGGGGTCCTGGTGCTGCTGCTTGCAGCCGGCGGCGAGGAGCCTCGGCTGGAGGAGGAGAAGGAGCTCGGGCGCGGGATGCGGAAGATCGAGCAGGCAAAGGAAGGAGGAGGCTCTCGGCTGGCCATGATTTGGTTGGGTGGCGCTGAAATTGAGGAGAAGGTGGGTGGCGGCGCTGGCTGACTGAATCGAGGGGATCGGGAGGGATCCCAAGGAGAGAGTGGTGGCGGGGGTGAGGGGATGGATGGGACATCTCTCCTAGAAACTAGGGTTTTGGACTGATATTTCTAGCATTGGTTTTTGGTTAGGGGCTATACTAGTCCTCCGATCGCAATCGGACGGTCGAGAAATAAGTAGGTAGGGGGTCCAAATAAGAAAACGGAGATGTTTTATAGATGTTTGGGGATGATCCCGACACATCGGTCATAACTGCCCGGGTCGGGTTCGAGGAAGTTTCGGATGCGCGGGGTCGGGTGCACTGTGCAGAGAGGGGGTCTGACAAAAGGCCACGGAGGCAAGGGTTTTGATGGGCTCAGAAAAGAGAGAGAAAAGAGTGGTCCGGCTAGTCTAAGAGAAGGTCAACAATGAAAACGAAGAAGCGGCGACTACGAGCAGATGCAACTTTTGAAAACATGACGGCAACGGAGTGTCGATGCAATGCGATAATGAATGCATCAAACAAATAAATAACACAGCTGACACAAGAAACAAGGAAGGCATCTGGAGCATCGGTCTCGGGGCGTCATAGAGTTCTACTAGGACTACTAGTCCTAGTAGGATTCCTCCACAAGGAAGAGAGGGGGAAGGAAGGAGAGGGAGTAGGAAAGGGGGCGCCGCACCCCTTCCCTTGTCCAATTCGGACTGCTAAGGGGGGGGGGCGGCCTGCCCTGGCTGCCCTTATATCTCTCCAATAAGGCCCATGGTGGCCCATTAGTTCCCCCGGGGGGTTCCGGTAACCCCTCCGGCACTCCGTTTTTACCCGAAACAATCCGGAACACTTCCGGTGTCCGAATAACATGGTCCAATATATCAATCTTTATGTCTTGGCCATTTCGAGACTCCTCATCATGTCCGTGATCTCATCTGAGACTCCGAACAACCTTCGGTCAACAAATCACATAAACTCATAATACAAATCGTCATTGAACGTTAAGAGTGCGGACGCTACGGGTTCGAGAACTATGTAGACATGACAGAGACACATCTCCGGTCAATAACCAATAGCGGAACCTGGATGCTCATATTGGCTCCTACATATTCTACGAAGATCTTTATCGGTCAAACCGCATAACAACATACATTGTTCCCTTTGTCATCGGTATGTTACTTGCCCGAGATTCGATCATCGGTATCATCATACCTAGTTCAATCTCGTCACCGGCAACTCTCTTTACTAGTTCCATAATGCATCATCCCATGACTAACTCATTAGTCACATTTCTTACAAGGCTCATAGTGATGTGCATTACCGAGAGGGCCCAGAGATACCGCTCCGATACACAGAGTGACAAATCCTAATCTCGATCTATGCCAACTCAACAAACACCATCAGTGACACATGTAGAGCATCTTTATAATCACGCAGTTACGTTGTGACATTTGATAGCACACAAGGTGTTCCTCCTGTATTCGGGAGTTGCATAATCACATAGTCTGAGGAACATGTATAAGTCATGAAGAAAGAAATATTAGAAGAACTAAACGACCATTATGCTAAGCTAACGGATGGGTCTTGTCCATCACATCATTCTGTAATGATGTGATCCCATTCATCAAATGACAACACATGTCTATGGCTAGGAAACTTAACCATCTTTGATTAACGAGCTAGTCAAGTAGAGGCATACTAGGGACACTCTGTTTGTCTATGTATTCACACATGTACTAAGTTTCCGGTTAATACAATTCTAGCATGAATAATAAACATTTATCATGATATAAGGAAATATAAATAACAACTTTATTATTGCCTCTAGGGCATATTTTCTTCAAGTAGAAACTCATGTAAGCTCAATTGCTTCATCTTGTCGTCATTGCATATGCTTCTTATGTTTGCATTGTCATGCTAATACATATGTTGTTTGCTAGATGGCGGTGGCGGCCACTTTGTATCACGAGGTAGAGAAGAAGTTGTTTGCTTTTAGCCATTTTTGGATCATATTGAATGGCAAGCCGAAGTGGACACAACTTGTGTCCAATTCAAGTCCAGCAAGAAGAGAAATGATGGCTCAAGCTCCCACCAATCAATTGGGTTGGACGATGTACGAATGGAAAAGCCACCGTGCCAAAGGATAGCCGACAAGTCATGGGAATGGGCAGGCATTTTTTCGGCAAGGGAGAACAAGAAAGAGGAGAGGTGCAAGCTCATGTTGGATATGCAAAAGGAGAGGGTGGAGTGGGACCTGAAGAGGGTAAATAAGAAGCTGAAAATTGAGAGGGAGAAGATCGAGTTGCAGAAGTAAGAGGCGGCGATCAAATGGGAACTCAAGAAGGCCAAGACATTTGACGAGATTGAGCTTGAGAAGGAGATGTTGCAACTCGCAGGGGACGCTGAGGATACGAAGATCATGTTGGCGGACAAAACCGTTTTGGATGAGCATGCAAAAAGGTGGCTTCCGGACAAGAAGAAGGAGATCAACGACCGTAGAGAGTACGAGGCGGCGAGGCGGCTGCTGCGGCAACAACGGATCATGCAGCCAGGATACAGGCGGAGAAGGCAGCCCAAATGCAGGCGGAGTAGGCAGTCTCGGACGCAGGCGAAGCACGACAAGCATGGCGCAATCCGCCTGGGTCGGAGAAGGCGCCATGGATGGCGCCCGGCCAGTGATCTGAGGTCATTCGTCACGCTTGAACATTGATTTCATTTTGACATGTCCGATTTGTTGAACTTTGATTTGCTTTGCTTTGTTTTGAACCGTTGAATTCAAAAAAATTGTATCATATGATCGATGTGCATGAATTACATTTGTGGTATGTGAATACGCGGCGCAATATATAAGGCCAATTCCACCGCGCGACCCCATCGTGTCCGCGCATCCTTTTGAGGTAAAAAGGACGAACCAGACGCCCAGCGCGCGGGAGCAAACGGACTTTTGTCCATTTTCTGTCCGCTTTCTACCCATCTCTGGCCCAAGTTTGCGCCGCTTTTGGGGTGAAACGGACAGCACGCGGACGCGCGGGGCATCTGCGCGTGTCCTCCCCTGACCCGCCCGTCGGTGGCACAGGGACGCCTTTTTCTATCCGCCCCCTCCCTCCCTCCAGCCGCACCCCCTCCACTCTTCTCCACTCTTCCACACTCTTCCCCTCGCAACCGCCGCCGCTGCCATTGCAGTCGTGCAGCTCGGACGCGCGCTCGCCCAACCCCTTCCCCTCGGCGCCCTCGAGCTACCCAACCACGGCTACCTGATTTGCGCACCCGTCGGCCGGATTTGGGGCGCATCCGGTCGGTCTTGAGCTCTCCCAGCTGTGGAAGGCCGCGTCGCGCCATGGACAGGCCGGACACCGGGCCGGAAGGCCCTGGCAGGGCCATAAGGCCACATGCAGGCAGTGGCTCCTTCTCTAGCCACTTGGATCTGCACCGTCGGCGGTCCGTCGGCGGTCGGCCGGGCATGGTGCTAGCCCAAAAGCTCGTCCGCGCATCGTTGCCACTCATTAAGTGCGACCGCTGCCCAAAGAAGATCGTGCGCCGCGTGTCTACAATGTCGGAACATCCCGGATGAGTGTTCATCAAGTGCTTAAACGATGGGGTATGTGTTCTTTTTAGTTTCGGTTTGTGCTCTAGATTTGACTAGTTGTGCTAACTTCAAATTTTATTATGTAGCATGGATGCAAGTTTTGGTATTGGGAAGAAGAGTACATCGATATATTGATATAGCGCAATTTAGTAGATATTCGTGCACTTTTAGCTAGCATAGAGGTTGTAGATGAGAGAAGTGCACTTGTTGCTAGATTAGAGGCTAGACACGAGACTAGATGCGAGGAAGCAACATCTACTTCTTTAGACTCGAAGAAGAAAAAAGCACGTAAGATCGAGCCTCCTCCACAGATAAACAATGAATGCATCGAGAAGGCACTAATCAAATTTACAGGAACAGTTATGGAAGTTGGATATCTTCTAAAATGTATTCTTGTGGTTCTTGTTTTCTTTGGTCTTACTTTTCTATTTGGTAATGTATTCCTATGTACCAAAAATAAATGATGAAAAAAAAGTTAAGGGCTTACAAAAAAAAGTACACGGATAGGATGCGGCCGGGATGCGGCCGCGCGTTGGACACACTCAAACATGACCCCATTACCCTACCTAAACAAACAAAATCCGAACAAAACAAATATTTGTTTGGGGATCGCGCGATGGAGTTGGCCTACGGACCGACGGGCGGACGCGCACGTGGGCGTGTAAGGCCGGATTTCCCAAAGTCCTGTAGATGATGTAGCCTGTGGACTCTGTGATGGTGACATGGCATGCATGCCAGTATATGGTGGGCCGCATCTTCTCCGTTTGAACCAGCATTTTGTCAACGTATCAGACCAGTCAAATGTACTCATCTATCTTTTTTTTTACTCTTTGTAGATATAATCAAGTCATCCGATCATTCTAATATTTTAAATCTGATACTAACAAAAACTGTACCATAAGATTTCTCATTTTGATTTATAATGTGTTGATTTATCCGTTGACCAACATATACTTATGTGGAAAATTTCTGTGTCGATGGTTGCATATCTCTACTCTTAATGGACGAATTGGTTGAATAGTCCCCCCCCCCACTTTCAACCGGTTTATTTTCAACCGGTTTTTCTTCGTCCCACCTCCCACCAGCCCCTCCCACCGGTTTTTCTCTTTTCTCGTCTGACCGGCAATACCCAACGTATTTATGGTAATCAATCATAATTAATCCACGTATAGTAATAAATCAATCCAGGTATGGTAAGGTCATAACTCAGGAAATTTTGAATATGGCAATTATATGGTAACAAATTTAAATTACCTCAAAGGCTATCAATCCAGATAAGGCCATAACTCGGGAAATATCGAATATGGTAATAAATTTAAATTACCACCAGGTATGGTAAGGCTATCCACGTATAGTAATAAATCATATAGTAATAAATCATAATTAATCCACGTATAGTAATAAATCAATCCAGGTATGGTAAGGTCATAACTCAGGAAATTTTGAATATGGTAATAAATTTAAATTACCCCAAAGGCTATCAATCCAGGTATGGTAAGGCCATAAATCGGGAAATATCGAATATGGTAATAAATTTAAATTACCCCAAAGGCTATCAATCCAGGTATGGTAAGGCCATAACTCGGGAAATATCAAATATGGTAATAAATTTAAATTACCACCAGGTATGGTAAGGCTATCGATCCAGGTATGGCACGCCCTTACCTGATCACCTATCACAATCTCCAGCCCCACGCACGCACCAAAGAACCCACCCGGCACCAAACACAACTCCTCTCGACCCCCTCGAGCAAACGCCGCCACCGTCGTGCGATCTTCCTAACACAGACGCCGTCGCCGCCTCCTTCCCACCTACGGCGTCCCCCACGTCCATGGTGACGGCGCTCGCGTCCTACACTGACCCTCCGCCTCATATAGGTTGGTCGTTGATGGAGTGGGATGTGCCGCTGCGGTTTGGGGAGGCGCAATCACGATCTGGTTGGGATCTTAGTGTGGACTCGTTCTCTACGATGAAGGATGGCGCTGCCTCCCTGGCAAATGGGATCGGAGGAAGGGGCTCTACGTCGTGAATGTCGGCGAGGCAGCGGCCGAAGGCGAGCCCGACGGTGAGCACGGGTGTTCGTCCCATGAAATAGGCGGCCACGGAGGGCGGATCTGAGGCCACCCCAATCGCCGGTGGCCCTTCCTCCCATCGCTCATCGCCTACATTCTCTCTCTCCTCTAAATCTTTGTCGCCCCTGCCTGATTCTGGCCGACGCCATCCGGCTCTCGCATCGACCACCACCAGCACGGCTGCGGACGAGGCGCAACCGCAGACGCCGCCGCCGCCATCGTCATCCACCTCCTCCACCATCCTTCCCAGCCGTCGTCGGGGGCACCCGCCATCTGCGCTCTAGCCCACCCGCTCCCTCCTATCCCCTCCCCCTGCCTGCCAGCCCCGTGATCCATCGCACAGATGGCAGGTACTACAGCGACCTCCTCCCCAGCGGATCCGGCCTCCTCCGATGGAGATCCATCCTGGGCACCGCCTTATTCTATATCAACGTCTCATTCCACCTCACCTCACCTGAGCCTTTACCCTCCCACCTCTGCTTCAGATCCACATCACTTTGCAAGGTATGTGCTTGATTGTTTCGAACTGGATCGATGGATTATGCAAGGTACTTTGGGTGTCGTCATTGACGGCAATTGTCACGCCATGCTACCATCGGAGGGGTCCCTCATCGATGATTAGGGTCTTCCGAACTGCACGAGCTCCATTGAGAAGGATGTTTTTAATTCTGGTTTTGCCTACATGCTTTCTTTGCCTGTATCTACTTAGCTAATGTCTTCTTATAGATAGTAGCTGCTGAAGTGGTGATCAAAGTTGTTCACTATAAGGAAACGACCATGATAACAAAAGTGTATATTCCCTGACCTTTGACCTGAAGTACTTTTTCATTAGAAACTTGCAACAGCCAGGCATTGAAATTAGCAACAGCTTCGTACGTACTGAACTAATTTGCAGCAACACGTACTGAACTAAGTTAGGTTATGCTCATCGTTCCAACATGCTTAGTGATAACCACCTAGCAAGCTGATCAAACATGAAAAAATTAAAGTGCTACTGCTAATCGTACTATTCTGAATGTGAAAATTTATTTAATTGGCTCTTCTAATTGTACACTTGCATAAATCTCAGATCTTGTAAATTACAGTATAACCATAAAAGTCATGCTTTGACTCCTATAGGGCCTTTTGCACTTTAATATGACTAATAATTTGCCTTAATATCACAGATTGTATTACTACCTTTCTAAGTGAATGACATTCAAGAAGGTCATTAAATAAAACCAAGAAATCCTTCTGGTATTGGAGTGTAGGAAAGTTGAGACTATAAAACCAAAAGGTTATATTTACGTTTATTAGAGAAGGTTCTTTACTTTTTATAGGAAAACACAAAATGTTGCGATGTAGAGTCTAGGTGGTGGGCCTCCTTGATCCACTTGGTGGATGAGGGCGACTCCGGTCCTGGCACCCATAGTGCCGGTGATCCAAAAATCATAGGGCCTGGATATAGCTCTAGCAGACATATGCTGCTTGCGCATCGAGCTTGGTCGTCTCGAGCATGGAGATAGGCGAGTTGTAGACCAAGAGCTGGTACAGAGATAGGCGAGTTGTAGACAAAAGCTGGTGGGTAGCAAGAAACGCATGCACACCAAAGAACAAATCTGAGTCACATGCCTACTTCTATTGGTTTCTACAAAGAGCGGCTAGCTTAGATCTTAGACCAGTCGGTCACTGTCGAGGTCGCCAAGGTGATCTTACAGCACCGCCGTGGGGATTTCTCATGATTTTATGTAGGCAAGCCGCAAGCGGTAGTGGTGATTGGCTGGGTGGTGTCGCTGCCTTGGGAAGAGATGAAGTGATGGTAAAAGTAAGCAGGATCCGATGATTCTTCCGTGGGGATAGCCAAAGTCAAGATGTCGACTACAGACTCGTCGCAGACTTGCAGTGAACCTGGATGCGGCAAGCCTGATTTGTGGATCGATGGCGGGTCTTGACTTTGTTAGGCCGGGATTGGACGGTTGCGGAGGGTGGTGTGCTTGATTGGGTTCCCATGGAAGAATGTGGCCTCCTCGTGGATCTGGTCATGCCCATCCTAGAGAACATTGTGTCCCTAGCTCCCTCGAGGAGCAAGGACAGTGCAAACGGCAGCAGGGGGTAGGGGTAGATGTGGGGAGGGATGTCGGCGGCTGCTCGAGGTCATCATGATGAAACCCTTGACGTCCCATCTTTATCAATGGAAGTGGAAGAGCACGAAGTCGAGATTGGATAGGAGTTTGAGTTCTTTTTGGCACCGATCGGTTCCCCACTTTAGAGATGTATTTTTTTGCGTGCGAGCAAACAGTGGGTTGATTCTAAAAGGGATAGGCACTTTTCAACAGAAGTGCATGACGGACCAAAAATATGACCTCATTTTATTTGTTTGATAGATATCGTATTATTCGTTGTTGTTCGTTCGGTGAAATTTCCTAATATTTGATTGTTGTGTTTCTAATTAGAGCACCCCATAATTACCCAATATGAGGGGATGATAAATAAAAGATACTGATTATAAATTTTAAAGAGCCCATGGCAACGCACGGTCGTTATACTAGTACTATATTGGTGTTACTAGTCAATGTGTACGTGCAATGCACGTTAATTTGAAAGTATATTAAGTGCATTAAGTGCATGCGGATATTAAGTAGGATATTATTTATGTATTAGTATGTGATTAGCATTATATTTGGCATGAAATTAACTGCACGCTAAACGTGTTGAGCGCTCTACATTGAAGCAGTTTAGGTCGTTGGATTGACATGATTTGATGACCGAGATTAATTGGATCTGCCCCGTTGGGTCTTTTTATATTGGTATAGATAATATCATGTGGTGGCGTTTCTTTCTTCTTGGTGGTGGGAGGGTGCGTTGTATTGATATATTTTTATAGGCTAGTTGCTGTAGATTAATTTGAAAATTCTTTGGCCCAATCAAAATCGTAAACTAAATCCAAAATTAAATACCACAATTGAATGAAAGAGCTTCAAGATTAAGGAATATAGTGAATTAAAAGAATTGAATGGGAGAGTTTGAGAAATTGTTGATCCGGCCAAAATCAAATGACACAATTTTTAAATTAAATATCTTAATTAATTTTGAGTCTTCAAAAAATAGGAAGTATAGTGTATAATATAAAAGAACTGAACGAGGGAGCCGTGAGAAATTGTTGATCTGGTCGAAATCGGATGACCCAATTCTAATTGATGATCTCAATTGAATGTGGCCTCTTTAAAACTAGGGAGCTTAGTATTATGGAAGATATTTAGGTGATAGTAGCACCTGCCAAAGCAAGCACGAAATAAGATCTCACCCTTTAGTGAGATTTGTTTTTTTAATGAGAGGAGAAAATCCAGTGAGAGGGGATGTCAGGAGGTGAGACAAAAAACCGATCGAAAAAATCAAACAAAAATAAACTTCACTTTTAAGAGTAGAGATAGGTTGTTGAATGGACACATTCGATGGCTGTTGAGTCCTTTTATACTGATATAGAATAGCGGAACCCGGCTTTGATTTGTGTGGCGTATTTTTTCGATAGAGAGTGAATTTTGTTGACTCGGTATAATTAGAATACATACAGTCGATACAAGCACAAACGCGCAACTAAATATGTCGGCAAATAGCAAAGTCAGTGCAGAGCAACATGAGTGTGGATGCAATTTTTTTTTGCATCGAACAGTGTGGATGCATTTGGAGAGCGCGTGATTAGCGACGCTACGTACACCAAGAGTAGTTAATTGTAATAGTACTTGCTGTCAGCCGGTCTGTGTTCACATCGCAGACAGCGGCCGCGCGTTGGCGCAGTCAACTCTTCCTCCTCCAAGCGGTTGTTCATGAGCTAAGCAAGCAGACGAGACGATGTAGCCCGCGGACTCTGTGATGGAGACATGGCATCTTCTCCGTTGAGCCAGCATTTTTGTCAACACATGAGAACAGTCAGATGCAGTTATCTTTTCTATTTTTTTCACCCTTCGGATATAATCAAGCCATCTGATCGTTCTGATCTTTTAAATCTGAAACCAGCAAAAACTGCATCGATCTTTTTGGTTGAGTTCCCCACACGGCTCAGAGACCCGACGGCGTGGGCCGCGTGGCCCTAACTAACTAACAACTATAATCTTTTCAGAAGAAAAACTTAACAACTAGAATAACAACGGAACTCCGGGATTAACCAACCAATCATCAAATTTTTAAAACGAATTCGTGTAACTAACGTTGATCACGAGCAGGTTCCGAACCTACAAATAGCCAAGTTGGACACGGCTCCTGTGAATCTGTCTGGATTCGGCGGAAACCATATATGCCAGCCGGTTTGGGCAACTGGGCCGATTCCATCCAAGAAGAATTAAAGGAGTAACTCGCTGCGTTATAAGACCGCCGGGCGCATCGATCGCTAGCTAGCTGTTCGCACGCAGAGCACCAGTCCAGCGTAGGCGATGGCCCGGGTAGGCGGCGGCGATGTCGAGATCGGGGGGCTTCCGGCGCCGGCGGGCGACCCTCGGCGGAGGGTCGTCGCCGCCGACGACTCCCTCGACGACGACGGCAAGCCCAGGCGGACAGGCAAGCCAAACCGATCCATCTCCCTCCCTCTCTCGCTCTCCCTGACGCCATGCGTCCCGGGCTTGGGGCAGACCAATCTTTGACTTTGTTGACTGAGCCGGCCGCGGGTTGGTTGGGCAGGGACGGTGTGGACGGCGAGCGCGCACGTGATCACGGCGGTGATCGGCTCCGGCGTGCTGTCGCTGCCCTGGTCCGTGGCGCAGCTGGGCTGGGTCGCCGGCCCGGTCACGCTCCTGCTCTTCGCCATCATCACCTACTACACCTCCGTGCTCCTCGGCGACTGCTACCGCAGCGAGGACGCCGTCACCGGCAAGAGGAACTACACCTACATGGAGGCCGTCGGGTCCCTCCTAGGTACGCGCCCCCTCCACCACATGCCTCTTGCGTGAGCGCGCCATTAAATTCTTCGCGAGTTCAGGCAATGTTTACATCATCTTGTTTGTCTACCTGCTCGATCATGTGTGTAGGTAAAGGGCAGGTGTGGTTTTGCGGCCTCTGTCAGTACGTCAATCTGATTGGGACTGCGATCGGGTACACCATTACAGCATCCATCAGTGCCGCGTAAGTCAGACGACCTCGCTCTGATGCACTGTTAAGTCAATTCATGGTACTATGCCGTTTATGATGATCAGTTGATCTCACTGTTTTGTGGTTTTGGGGGGGATGATCCAACAGGGCTTTGTACAAGGCCAACTGCTTCCACAGCAAAGGCCACTCGGCCGACTGCGGGGTGTACACCACCATGTACATGGTCGTGTTCGGGATCTCCCAGATCGTCTTCTCCCAGCTCCCCAACCTCCACGAGATGGCCTGGCTGTCCATCCTCGCCGCCGTCATGTCCTTCTCCTACGCCACCATCGGCGTCGGCCTCTCCTTGGCACAGACCATAACAGGTAGGATCAAGAACCTTCCTTCCCACCAAGAGTAACTTTGTGTCTGCATGTTCGATCTAATTGGCAATTGGCAGGTCCTACGGGCAAGACAACCATCGGTGGCACTCAAATTGGGGTCGACGTCACTTCGGCCCAGAAGATATGGCTGACATTGCAAGCGCTCGGCAACATCGCATTCGCCTACTCATACTCCATGGTTCTTATAGAAATCCAGGTATGAATGTCACAAGATTCAGTGCATATTACATACACGTTTTCACCCATAAGTTACGGTCACTAATGGCGTCTATCTATGTGGAAACTGATGCTGCAGGACACGGTGAAGGCGCCACCGGCGGAGAACAAGACGATGAGGAAGGCGAACCTGATGGGGGTCTCCACCACCACGGCCTTCTACATGCTCTGCGGCTGCCTCGGCTACTCGGCCTTCGGCAACGACGCGCCGGGGAACATGCTCACCGGCTTCGGCTTCTACGAGCCCTACTGGCTCATCGACTTCGCCAACGTCTGCATCGTGGTGCACCTCGTCGGCGCCTACCAGGTCTACTGCCAGCCCATCTACGCCGCCGTGGAGAGCTGGGCGGCGGGGCGGTGGCCCGACTCGGAGTTCGTCGTCCGGCAGTACCACCCCTTCTCGGGCAAGTTCAGCCTCAACATGTTCCGGCTGGTGTGGAGGACGGCGTTCGTGATCGTGAGCACGGTGCTCGCCATCTCGCTGCCATTCTTCAACGACATCCTCGGCCTGCTCGGCGCGCTCGGCTTCTGGCCGCTCACCGTCTACTTCCCCGTGGAGATGTACATCTCGCAGAGCAAGATGAAGAAGTACTCCGGGAAGTGGGTGGCTCTGCAGACCCTCAGCTTCGCGTGCTTCGCGGTAACCGTGGCCGTCACCGTCGCGTCCATCCAGGGGATCACCCAGTCGCTCAAGAACTATGTGCCGTTCAAGACCAAGTTGTGAACGGGATTAGCTTAGCTGTGAGTAGAAATTCTTTGACTTGTGTTTGTTTAAGATTTTTCTCGAGAAAAAGGTGTCATCTGTAGACTGTATCTGTGTGCTTGATATTTTTAGATGAACGTGGAAAATCCAGTGGGAAATCTTTGGTAGAACTATGACTATCCAGCCCTTGATGCCGTTGAGTCTCCGTTCCATGCATAATCACGTCAAGAGATTACGTTCACCCAAATGATAAATGTCACACGACACGAAACAATCTGGGCCCGATATTTTTTATGATTAAAGTTGTTATCCAAAAAAAACTAAAATTTGCCATCCAGAAATAAATTTGTCATGCTTGCAACTAAAGTTGTCATCCTCACATCATTAAACTTACCATAAAAACATCGCAATTGCCACGGGTGGCAGGTCCTACTTTTGATCGGGCGCAAGAATATTCCTACTCACTCACCCGAATGAAGTCTATTTTAAACCTTGAATTTGTAGAGCCGGTCGGAATCAAACCCTGAACTCTAAATTCCTGAAGTCCACGCCCTGTATTCAGTGATCCCGGTCAATCTTAACCCTAAGCCTGTTCGATGTTGTTTGGCACACAGGGAAAAAGGCAATCCCCGTCGGGATCACACACTACTCTAGCTGACTATGTTGGCCCAAATCTCTCTTCTCCTTCCTTTCTCTTCCCCGTATAATATCTCCATTGTTTTGAAAAGAAAAGCCAGGTCATGCTGGTCCTAGGAGGTTGCGGCTGTAGCAGGTCTCCTCTGGCGCGCAAGCTTTGCATTAGCCATGATATAACCGCAGGTCCGCAGCGGTGAGACGGGGACCTGAACTGCAACACACCCGTTTCACGACAAATGGCGACAATGTTGGCCGTGTCGCGTGTGCTCCGGCGAGGTCAACCTACCTGCGCCCAGGCGTGTATGCGCGTGTAGCTGGCTAGTGCAAAGCTAGCTACGTACGAGTGCGTGCGTTGCGTGCCTAGGAAATCGATCAAGCTGCTTAGGCACTACGGGTAGTTTGTATGTGTATGTAGCGAGGAAATCGACCGAACAGCAAACACCGGCGCCAGCTCAAGCGCCCGCGTACTCCAGGACCTGACCTTGAAAGCTGATACGTACACCAACAACGACTTACTGGCGCCGACCGCCGTGCTCCAGGACCTGTTCCTCGCCGAGGCCGCGACATCGGCCTCCACGGCGCTCCAGTGCCAGCCTACTCGCCTCCCCAGGACCCACACGTCAACGTCGAGATCGACCTGCAGTCCACGCCCCCTGCGTTCCACTCCGGCCACAGGCGCAACCTGCTACCACGCTGCCCGTCATTGGCGCTCCTCCCCTTTCTTTGTCGAGGCTCTTCTCTGGTCAAAGCCGCACAAGCACAATGGCTCCTGCTCAGCCACCTTACTAGCTACCGCGGCCGGTGCCGGATTAGAGCAAGCGTGCACACGTTGGTCGTGCTCGTTTCGTTATGTAGTCAGGCTTTTTTAACAGATCTGTCGTGAGGTGAGACAGATAGAAAAGGGGAACAAGATGGATATGACATGTGGGTCTGAATAGTCAGTGAGAGAAGTAGGTTATCCCGGCTGGGATTGTCCTTTTCCTGGTATGACAAATAGAGTTAGGGTTTGAATTGGCCGGGATCACTGAATACAGGGTGTCGACTTTAGGGATTCAGAGTTCAGGGTCTGATTCAGACCACCTCTACAAATTCAGGGTTTAAAATAGACTTTACTCCACTCATCCATAGGAGACCTTGCTGACATGGATGCTGCATGCGTTGAAATTAACAAATGCAGATTAATATATTATGCATTTCGCAGGAAACGACAGTGACAGTATAGTAGAATAGTTTTTCGCAGCGTGCATGCACCTTAATTTAACTACAGTACAATTAGCTGCTCTCTGCTTGCTCACGCATTCTTTGTTCGAAATTGCTGCACGGACGACATGTGCTGGCCGACCTGCGGACGAAGGAACAATCCAGCGGCCCTTGCAAAGTCAATCATGCGCATGTGTGGCTGATTTAACCTGTCGTCTTAGAATCGTCAAAAAAAAATCGTGTGTATAGCAAGACTATTCTTTGTTTCTCCAATTGGCGTTCACATGCACAACGAACGACACAGCAAAAATACTCTTACTTGCTTAGCTGTTCTGACTCGGCACTGCTCAGTACAAGATTGAAATAATCGATGTTATTATAGAAATAGAAATTCAACAGCTGGAGCAAGCGGCATTAGTTCTCTTTCGCAGATCTCATCTAATGGACACAGTTGTCGTCTCGTCATCTGTAAGACACGCTGTGATTTTTGCTACTCCCTCTGTTTATTTTTATAAGGCTTTGTAGATGTTTCAAACATTATGCAAAACAACTCAATTTTACTTGTCTGAAACGACTTATAAAAATGAACGGAGGGAGTAAATGAAATCGAAGAGGTAGCTCTTTTTATCAAAAAAAAATCTAATGGACAGAGTCACGCAGGTGCATTGCATGTGGAGAGTCTCTTCTGGCTCGAGTAGCACCAGAAAGATAGAATCTTCCAGCTCATGCTCATTCATTACAAAAGTCGAAAATTTAAAATAATTGATCTCGTGTAAGTTCTTTTGTCGTTGTGGTGCACAATTTGCAAGTTACTGGGTTGTGATCTATGGCAACAACGTTAGCGTATGATCACCGCTCTAATATTGTGCGTACATCTACCAAGTAAAATTTTATAGATGTAACAATCATTGGAATGTTATGCAGATCCGGGTATTGATTGTTCGAAGTGTCACTCACAAGTTGAGTGATGCCAGTATTTTTGAGTTGTGCTAATTCCATAAGTCAAAGTCTCAGTTACATTTCATGCAATGAACAATAACAGATTAAAAAAACTAGAACATCAAGGGTTTAACGCTGAAAAGAAATGGGTTGCTAGATCTAATGAGACCGAGGAATAGGATGCTCTTCTTTTGGCCTTCGAGAAACAAAACAAAAAAGTTTTGAAAATTCTTTTTTTTTTGCGAGAGAAATTTCCAATCTATTCATCAATCATGGCAGTACAGAGAACACAAGAGGTAATAAAAATTACAACTAGGTCTATGGACCACCTAGCGACGACTACAAGCACTGGAGCGAGCCGAAGGCGCGTCGCCGTCTATCACCCCTCCATCACCGGAGCCGGGCAAACCTTGTTGTAGTAGACAGTCGGGAAGTCGTCGTGCTAAGGTCCCAAAGGACCAACACACCAGAGCAGCAACCATCGCCGATGAAGAGAGTTGTAGATTGAAAAGATCAAACCTGGAACCACACGAATGAAGACAAACAAAAACTGGATCCAAAGAGATCCACCGAAGACCAGCACCGACCGAATCCCATGAGATCCGACGGAGACACACCTCCACACATCCTCCGACAACGCTATTCGCACCATCGGGACGGAGATAGGACGTGGGAGACATTATTGCTACGGAGGGACATCGCCGCCGCCAAACAGCCCCAACCAAGACGTTCAACCTAGCAAAAACAAGAACGGGGTCCCTCCCGCCGGCGGGGGGCCGAGATCCTCCGCACCTCCATAGGCCAAAGGCCATCGGAGGCGGGGCGGATCTGCGGCGGCGCCGACGGGAGGAGGAAGGAGACGTTTCTTTGATGAGGAAATTCAGCTCAAGGAGATTTAGCGAATTCGAATCCCTCCCTTCCATAGGGGACTCGGGAGGTTTGTGTTGAGAAATTAAGCAATTGTTCGACTAATTTAATCCAATAATAAATTATGAACATGACATAGGGAGTGCTAATGACATACTGAATTTTGATGATGTACGCACGTACTAGGCAGATAGTAGAAACGTCTATACAAACTACTAGTCCTGCACACATGAAAGTAAACAGGAGCGGTGTAAATGTGTTATACCCTCCAGTATGCTAGTCGGCCATAGCAGCAGCGGAGGCGTCGGCCTCGTCTGCAATCCTCTTGTCCGCAGCAGCCTTCTCGGCAGCCGCATGATCGGAGTCAGTGCTCATGGTGAAGACGAAGGTGACATAGAAGTAGTCGATGTAGATGAAGTAGTTGAACCAAGGCGAGCAGTCGCGTAGGAGACGCTCTCCAAAAACCTAATCGCCTCTCTCCCGTACAGGATCTGGAGAAGCGGGGTTTCAGAGGCCTGCTCTCCCGTCAGCCGTGTACGCGGTAGACGGGATGGGATCACCGAGGGCAGCAGCAGTGAAAGGAACGACCAGGGAGTAGTGGGGTGTGAAGCGCATGGAGCTGAGCTGCGATGCCTCATATATATAGTCAGTCAGGTAAGAGAACGGTCCAGCAATAAAACGCGTTTAATTACAGATGTTTCATCTCCATAAAAATGTATTTAATTACAGACGTTTCATCTCCATAAAAACATGTTTAATTACAGACGTTTCCATCTCCACAATAAAAACGCATTTATTATGGATGTTTTAATTTCCGCAATGAATATGACATCTCACATTCATTTTGTGTCTGTAATGGACTCTCCAATTTTGACCAGCAAAACATTGCATCGGCTCGGCTCATTCCCGCGACCCGCAACCCGCGGCGCGCGCGCGCCATGGCGTGGTGTGGTGGAGGAGCGCGTGCGGAACACCTCTCCTTCCTTCACACCAACTCATACTAGTGGGAGAAGAGCTCACCTTATAAGTTGGTGTACACCTATCTCAACTAGCCATGTGGGAGTAAACTTCCCACCACTCAATTGACAGCATGGGCCCTTAGGGATTTTCTGAAATTGTTAAATGGGCATGTAGCCCAACTAATATTCAGCAATCCCCCACCAGATCCCAAAGGCCCATGGTGTTGTCCTCTGTTCCAAACTCTGTTTTGATATACCAATATTTTTAGTGGAGACCCGTTAAGGTTGAACATCCACCTAGAACAAATAGCTACACTCCTCCACAACTGAACAATGGACTAGACCTTGAATTGTCAATTTGGCGTGAAGAAGTTTCACCAAGTGTGTTACCAATACTAGGCTGTTGAAGGCTGACCCCTCGGGTGGAGCATATTGGTCACTCCTGGCCTGTTCATGAACTTACTAGAGATCAACCTAATCTCATAGACTATGACCAGTAGTCAGGCTCATATAGGTGTGTTCCTCCAAAGATTGCTCTGTAGGATAGCATCTTGCTTTTACAAGCCTTGGAACACATTAAGACAAAAGTCAACCTGCCATACAGTTACCGAGAGTTGTGCATCTCCAACGGAGTGGGTTAGCTAAAATACTCTCCTCAGTTAACCACTAGCTTGTTTTCCCAGGTCCTACTTCACGGAATCTCCGATCACATAGGTTGGGTTACTACCATGGCAACTCATGTGGGTCTCATACCCATCTCTCTCGATGCATTATCTATCACCACACGGGATAGCCCTTTTGTAAAGGGATCTGCCAGATTCTTAGCCGTTTGGACATATTCCAACGCTATCATTCCGGAGTTTCTTAATTTTCTGACAGCTTTTAATCTCATTCTTATGTGTTTGTTGGACTTCATGTTGTCCTTTGAACTCTTCACCTTAGTGATGACAGTCTGATTGTCACAGTTTATAAGGATAGTCGGACCCGGTTTATCAACTAGTGTTAAGTCCATCAAAAGATCTCGAAGCCATCCTGCTTCGACACCAGATGTGTCTAATGTTGTTAATTCTGCTTCCATTATCGATCTCATTAAGATCGTTTTCTTGCAAGACTTCCAGGAAACAACGCCACCTCCAAGAGTAAACATATACCCAGTTGTGGCCTTCATCTCATCAGCATCAGAGATCCAATTCGCGTCACTATACCCTTCAAGTATCGACGAGTATCCGATATAGTGAAGTCGATAGTTAATAGTACCCTTCAGATAGCGCATAACTCTTTCAACAGCATGCCAATGTACATCACCCGGTTTGGAAACAAATCGGCTCAGTTTGCTCACAGAAAACGCGATGTCAGGCCTCGTTGCGCTCGCTAGGTACATCAGTGAACCAATAATTTGAGAGTATCTCAATTGATCTATAGTCGTGCCTTTGGACTTTCGAATCAACACGCTAGGATCATATGGTGTTTGAGATGGTGTGTAGTCCGAATATCCAAAACGACTCAACACCTTCTCAACATAGTGGGATTGCAAAAGTGTAATCCCACCCTCATTATCTCTCAGTAGCTTGATGTTCAAGATAACATCAGCCACACCAAGATCTTTCATCTCAAAATTCTGAGACAGAAACGACTTGACCTCCTCAATGACTTTGAGGTTGGTTCCGAATATCAGTATGTCATCAACATACAAGCACAGTATAACTCCTTCGCCCCCACCATGGCGATAGTATACACATTTGTCAGCCTCATTAACAATGAAACCAACAGATGTCAGAGTTGTATTAAAATTATCATGTCATTGCTTAGGTGCTTGCTTCAGGCCATATAAAGATTTCAGCAACCTACACACCTTTCTTTCCTGACCATCTATCACAAAGACATCTGGCTGTTGCATGTAGATTTCCTCGTTTAGCTCTCCATTTAGAAAAGTCGTCTTAACATCCATCTGGTGGACGAGAAGACCATGTGAGGCCGCCAACGAGAGTAATACTCGAATGGTGGTCAGTCTAGCCACATGTAAATAAGTGTCAAAAAAATCTTCCTCTTCTTTCTGGTCATAGCCCTTGGCCACAAGCCTAGCCTTGTATTTTTCAATCGTACCATCGGGCCTAAGCTTCTTTTTGAACACCCACTTACATCCTAATGGTTTGCAACCATAGAGACGCTCAGTGATCTCCCACGTCCCGTTAGCCATGATGGAATCCATCTCGCTACGGACCGCATCCTTCCAGTAGTCAGCTTCTGGAGAGGCATACGCTTCTGAAATAGAAGTGGGAGTATCATCCACGAGGTACACGATGAAATCATCACCAAAGGTCTTTGCAGTCCTTTGTCTCTTGCCCCTACCAAGGGTTTCCTCGTCATCCTCCTCGGGGTTTTCATCATGTGTTTGTTCGTAATAAACCATAGGAATGGCAGGCCCAGAAGTCTCCTCAGATTCCTGTCTAGAAGTGCTTTGCATATCTCTCATAGGAAAAATATCCTCAAAGAATGTAACATCCTTAGACTCCATAATTGTACCAACCTTCTGGTCAGGTACCTCAGACTTCACTACTAGAAATCTATAGCCAACGCTGTTCTTAGCGTAGCCCAAATTAATGCAGTCCATAGTCTTGGGTCCAAGCTTACGCTTTTTGGGGATCGGCACATTGACTTTCGCCAAACAGCCCCAAGTACGCAAGTACGAAAGTGTTGTCCTTCTCTTCGCCCATTTCTCATAGGGAGTGATCTCATTATCCTTTGTCGGAACTTTATTCAGGACATGACATGTCGTCAATATAGCCTCCCCCCACCATGCCTTGGATAAACCCGATCTATCTAACATGGTGTTAACCAAATCAGTTAGAGTATGGTTTTTCCGCTCGGCAACCCCATTTGACTGAGGTGAATAGGGAGGCGCCCTCTCATGAATAATTCCGTGTTCCGCACAGAAAGAATCAAACTCATTAGAGAAATACTCTCCACCACGATCTGACCGAACTCATTTTATTTTGTTTTCAAGTTGATTCTCAACTTCCGCCTTATAGATTTTAAAGTAGTGTAGAGCCTCATCTTTAGTGTTTAAAAGACATACACAACAATATCTAGTAGAATCATCTATCAGTGTCTTTTTCCACCTTTCGTCAATACACCATTCATCTCACAAAGATCAGAATGTATGAGTTCTAACGGCGCCAAATGTCTCTCCTCCGCAGCCTTATGGTGCTTGCGAGGTTGCTTTGCTTGCACACACGAATGGCACTTAGAACCTTTGGCTAAAGTGAAACTTGGGATTAAATTTAATTTTGCTAACCGCGTCATACTACCAAAACCAATGTGACAAAGACGTGAATGCCAAACATTTGTTTCATTAACACTCGTATGAATATTGTTCACGACTTTATTACAAAAATCAGTGAGGGAAAAACGGAACAGACCTCCGCATTCATAACCTTTTCCAACAAACAGTCCATATTTTGTAACAACTACTTTATTAGACTCGAATACCAATTTAAACCCTTCTCTACATAGAAAGGATGATAAAGCGACTGCTAACGTCGGTATTTTCGAAACTTCGAAGAAGGTTGATGAATTAAATGTCCTAAATATTTATGTGTCTAATTATTTTCGGTTATGTGAGAAGGACAAAAAGGTCCAAGCATTGGATACTGTTACGGCTAGGTGTGTAGCCGCTGTGGATAGCTTTGACCAAAAGCTTGAGCCTGGGATTGAGGCGCATCAGAGAAAATTAGAACTATTGATGCATGTTCAAGAAGACAGGAAAGTTGAGTATGGACAGATGATGCATGCACGTTCCATGGTTTGCATGCATAAGTGGAAGGAGAATCAATCATACCCAGGGATTTACGTGGATAGTAATTTGAAGCATCTAGCAAAGAGCACGTACAAGGAAAACTACTACTTTGCATGCCCACGTCAACCAGAAAGTAGACTTGCTATAGAGTTTGATTTGTTTCTCAATTATATTATGTGTTCCATACAATCAGGAGATAGAAATCAGAAAGAAGTCCATGGTTGCTACTACTTAGGAAGGTCACGGCCACCAGAGATACATGCGTACACCAGGAGACCTCGGCCACATGACGTGTTGTGCTTATGTGCTATGGGGTGGGGTCCGCCTACAGAAGATATCATCAAATTAGTGCACTGTATTTACGTAGGCTCAAAGTGTCAGTTCGTTTTCTTTTGGTATGTATGGATTGTGGGCCAAAACTATAAGGCACACAGTCTATTTGATTTGGAGAGTCCAAGTTTTATTATTTTTCTATTTAGCAGAGATATAAAGTTAGGAATGTTTGAGTCGTCCAACTTGCAGGTCAAGATAGGTCATTTGTTATTTAAGGTCTGGTCGGTGCATCATGTAAAGCAGGTTATCTTTTATGAAATAGACACGATGTGTTTTTCAGGGTAGACACCCGTATCAAGTTTTGGAGGGATCTTTAGAAAACCTCTGTGTTGCGATTTCTCTTCGTGGAAATTGTTTTTGCGTGTGAGTACCTTCGTCGAGATTGGTTTTCTCGTGCTGGGCCGCAAGGTTCAAACCCTCTACTTCGTGTACATCGCGTGCGCGGGCCAGAGGTTTCTATTGGTGGTGGTGGAGTGTCGTGAAAGATCGGCCGCAACAACCGATCAAATCTCACCACAAGGTTCGGTCGACATTAGGTGGTATTCAGAGCAAAGGTTGTTCACGACACAATATTTTTCTTCAAGTTACTATTGAAGATTTTTTTTATCATGAGAAAGGATTGTAGCTCGCAAATGATGATGGCTGTGGAAAAGGATCCATTGCGTGCTTCGCCGTGGTACCAATGCTTTACGCGTGTGCGTGTAGGGCCGACGAGTTGTGCAACATTGATGAATTTCTATTCTGGGATGAACTTAGTGAGTCAGACTATGGTTGATGCTTTGATCCTGCCGTTGATAGAACATCCAGAACCGTATGAGCTTTGGTGGAAGGACAAGTTTGTCAAGATCATGCATCGCGTCGAGGTATGGTTTATTCTATGTGGATATGGTGATGTAGTCATGTGTGATGTGCTTCCTATGCACATGCATACTTGTTCAATACTGCTAGGAAAACCATGGACAGATAAAAGACAGTTGACATATCATTCAGTTGACGAATTTTCTTTTGTTCGTGGAGGACAATTCGTACCACTTGATTCTTACACATTAGAGAAGTATATGGCTGATCGCAAGAAGCGAGATACTGCTCAAGCTGCATTAGAAGTAAAGAAGAAGAAGGTTGAGGTTGCTGAAATTTCCACTGTCGCTATTTAGTCTAGAAAAAAATATTGTTGAAGAGATCAGCTCAAAATCGAGGACGATTTTGTTTCAAGAGGGAGAGGATGATAAAGCCACTGCTAACGTCGGTATTTTCGAAACTTCGAAGAAGGTTGATGAATTAAATGTCCTAAATATTTATGTGTCTAATTATTTTCGGTTATGTGAGAAGGACAAAAAGGTCCAAGCATTGGATACTGTTACGGCTAGGTGTGTAGCCGCTGTGGATAGCTTTGACCAAAAGCTTGAGCCTGGGATTGAGGCGCATCAGAGAAAATTAGAACTATTGATGCATGTTCAAGAAGACAGGAAAGTTGAGTATGGACAGATGATGCATGCACGTTCCATGGTTTGCATGCATAAGTGGAAGGAGAATCAATCATACCCAGGGATTTACGTGGATAGTAATTTGAAGCATCTAGCAAAGAGCACGTACAAGGAAAACTACTACTTTGCATGCCCACGTCAACCAGAAAGTAGACTTGCTATAGAGTTTGATTTGTTTCTCAATTATATTATGTGTTCCATACAATCAGGAGATAGAAATCAAAAAGAAGTCCATGGTTGCTACTACTTCGGAAGGTCACGGCCACCAGAGATACATGCGTACACCAGGAGACCTCGGCCACATGACGTGTTGTGCTTATGTGCTATGGGGTGGGGTCCGCCTACAGAAGATATCATCAAATTAGTGCACTGTATTTACGTAGGCTCAAAGTGTCAGTTCGTTTTCTTTTGGTATGTATGGATTGTGGGCCAAAACTATAAGGCGCACAGTCTATTTGATTTGGAGAGTCCAAGTTTTATTATTTTTCTATTTAGCAGAGATATAAAGTTAGGAATGTTTGAGTCGTCCAACTTGCAGGTCAAGATAGGTCATTTGTTATTTAAGGTCTGGTCGGTGCATCATGTAAAGCAGGTTATCTTTTATGAAATAGACACGATGTGTTTTTCAGGATAGACACCCGTATCAAGTTTTGGAGGGATCTTTAGAAAACCTCCGTGTTGCGATTTCTCTTCGTGGAAATTGTTTTTGCGCGTGAGTACCTTCGTCGAGATTGGTTTTTTCGTGCTGGGCCGCAAGGTTCAAACCCTCTACTTCGTGTACATCGCGTGCGCGGGCGAGAGGTTTCTATTGGTGGTGGTGGAGTGTCGTGAAAGATCGGACCGCAACAACCGATCAAATCTCACCACGAGGTTCGGTCGACATTAAGGGAACCACTAACGAGATTCTTCTTGATGGCGGGGACATGCTGCACGTTCTTCAGTTGCACGATCCTTCCCGAAGTAAACTTCAGATCGACCGTGTCAACACCATGAACAGAAGCACTCGCGCCGTTCCCCATCAGTACGGACCCGTCCCCTATGGCCTGATAAGAAGAAAACAATGAAATGTCAGCACACACATGACTATTTGCGCCTGTGTCAATCCACCAATCGGTAGACTGACAAACTGAAAATACAGTAAACAAATTACCGTACCCAGATGGCCCACTATCATTATTGCTCACAATCATGTTGACAGTCTTGGAGTCCTGTCTTGGCTTCTTAAACTTGTTTGGGCACTTGGCAGCCCAATGTTCATCTGAACCACAAGTGAAACAGCCACCCTTCTTCTTATCTTTCTTGAAGGTCTTCTTGCCCTTCTTCTTAAACTCGGTATTCTGTTGGACACCAGTCTTCCCCTTGGGCTTGTGGGGGTGGAAGTTCTTCTGCACCACATTGGAGACAGAGGTCCCTTCGGTCCCTTTTCCGTGCGAGTCCTTTGCCCTCGAATTTTGCTCCACACTCATATGGCCAATGACATCCTCAACTGAGAATTCACGCCTCTGATGTTTTAGAGTAGTAGCAAAGTTCCTCCAGGAATTGGGTAACTTAGCGATAATGCAACCCACGACAAATTTGCCCGGCAGCACACACTTGAGAAGCTCAAGCTCCTTAGCAATGCACTGTATCTCATGAGCCTGTTCCAATACAGAACGGTTTTCGACCATTTTGTAATCGTGGAACTGCTCCATAATATACATCTCACTTCCAGCATCCGTTGCGCCGAATTTAGATTCGAGCACCTCCCACAAGTCCTTGGCAACCCGCATGTGTAAGTATGCATCAACCAGCTTATCTTCGATCATGCTCAGAACGCATCCAACAAAGACGGTGGTGGCCTCCCTGAACGCCTTCTCCTGTTCAGGAGCGATCGTTCCCGTGGGAGTAACACCGGCAACCCAGAACACGTTCATGGCCGTGAGCCATAAGACGGTTTTAGTCTGCCAACGCTTAAAGTACGTCCCTGTAAATGGGGCTGGTTTCAGTGCAGCAGCAAAACCATGGATCGAAAATTGCCTACACATATTAGGTTTTTGGATTGTTGAGAAATTAAGCAATTGTTCGATTAATTTAATCTAATAATAAATCATCAACATGACATAGGCAGTGCTAATGACATACTGAATTTTGATGATGTACGCACGTACTAGGCAGATACTCCCTCCGTTCCAAATTACTTGTCTTGGATTTGTCTAGATACGGAGGTATCTAGCACGAAAATGAGTCTAGATACATATGTATCTAGACAAATCCAAGACAAGTAATTCGGAACGGAGGGAGTAGTAGAAACATCTATGCAAACTACTAGTACTGCACATATGAAAGTAAACAAGAGCGGTGTAAATGTGTTATACCCTCCAGTAGGCTAGTCGGTCGTAGCAGCAGCGGAGGCGTCGGCCTCGTCTGCAATCCTCTTGTCCGCAGTAGCCTTCTCGGCAGCCGCATGATCGGAGTCAGTGCTCATGGTGAAGACGAAGGTGACACAGAAGTAGTCGATGTAGATGAAGTAGTTGAACCAAGGCGAGCAGTCGCGTAGGAGACGCTCCCCAAAAACCTAATCGCCTCTCTCCCGTACAAGATCTGGAGAAGCGGAGTTTCGGAGACCTGCTCCCCCGTCAGCCGTGTATGCGGTAGACGGGATGGGATCACCGAGGGCAGCAGCAGTGAAAGGAAGGACCAGGGAGTAGTGGAGGTGTGAAGCGCATGGAGCTGAGGTGCGATGCCTCATATATATATAGCCAGTCGGGTAGGAGAACGGTCCAGCAATAAAACACGTTTAATTACAGATATTTCATCTCCATAAAAATGCGTTTAATTACAGACGTTTCATCTCCATAAAAACACGTTTAATTACAGATGTTTCCATCTCCACAATAAAAACGTATTTATTATGGATGTTTTAATTTCTGCAATGAATATGACGTCTCACATTCGTTTTGTGTCTGTAATGGACTCTCCAATTTTGACCGGCAAAACATTGCATCGGCTCGGCCCATTCCCGCAACCCGCAACCCGCGGCGCGCGCGTCGTGGCATGGCGGGCGGAGGAGGAGGAGGAGCGCGCATGTGGAACACCTCTCCTTCCTTCACACCAACTCATACTAGTGGGAGAAGAGCTCACCTTATAAGTTGGTGTACACCTATCTCAACTAGCCATGTGGGACTAAACTTCCCACCACTCAATTGACAGCATGGGCCCTTAAGGATTTTCTGAAATTGTTAAATGGGCCTATAGCCCAACTAATATTCAGCAGTTTGCTCACTGCATGGAGTGAATTTTTATTCCAAGGTCATTTGATGTTCCAGAATATTTTTCTATCCCACTCACTTCACGACAGTTCACTCGGGGGCTTCCCTGGATTCTGACAAATATTTGTCTACCACAAGAAACAAGACATGCATTCTTAGACTGGTTCTAGAACATTCCTTAAAGCATCTACAACCGAACTCAGCAAATCTGGCCCCTCAAACGCCCGCGGACGCGCCCGGTCGCATCCACGGGCACTGACCAGGCACTCCCTATATCTACGTCTTCACACCCACGTATCTCTGTCCCCAATATTCATACTAAACCATGCAATGTTGATAAAAACTACGTAGATCATGAGCAGACATACAAATGCACAATTGTTTCATCAAAAGATCACAGCTGGATCATCGAAAGATAGCCAAAGTTCACATAATACACATAATACGGCGAACAAGTTCAAACTACAACTAAAAACTTGAAATAAAGATGGATCTTCACCACTTCCTCGCTGGCCATTTGCCCTTCCGGTCGCCAGCGCAGCTGTAGGAGTCTGTGGCAGGAGGTGGGTTCATGTCGGAGGCGTCGGACCCGTCAGAGGAGGAGGAATCGGAGGTGATGATGAAGTCTTGCAAGCGTCGTACGACGCGGTCTTGCTTGCGCTTGAGCTTGGCCACCCTCGCCGCCTCCCTCGCTGCCTCCGCCGCCTCCCGCTCGGATTGCTCAATGTCGAGCCGGATCTGCTTGGCGTTGAGCCTCTGGAGCCGTCGGGCCTTCGTATGCGCCTCAGTCAGTGACCGACGCACACCCACTCGAAGAGACGGTCCTCCTCGTCGGGCACCCGGTGCCGGCGGGAGGACCACGGAGCGGAGTGATGTAGGGTTTCTGCCAGACAAGGGGTTTTGTGGGGTCGGAGTGGGCCAGCGGTGGGCCGGGTTGATATGACAGGTGCACGCGAGCGTGCCTGGGCCGCCTCATATCCACCCTACATTTGGGACAGATATGAGGGGTGCCGGTCAGCCTAGGCGTTTGAGGCCGTTTGAGAGCTCCGGTGTGATTGGTATTTTGCGACCGGACGGCCTGTCCGGCCGTATGAGACGGATATAGGGCATCCAGCTGTAGATGCTCTCAGCTGGGTAGAAATTCATCGACTTGTGTTTGTTTAAGATATTTTTTTCTCGAGAGAAAGATGTCTTCTGTAGACTGTATCTGTGTTTTTTTGGAAATGGAGGTATACCCCCAGTCTCTGCATCATGATGATACATGTGGCCCTCTTATTAAAAATCCAGAAAGTATCATCGTAAAGGTCTTACAGCTCGCAAACGAAGCAAAACAGAGTACATAAACCTGAAAATTACAAGCGGACAAAGACAACCGATACGGTGATAATAAGGATAAGCTCTCTAGACTCCTATCCTGTTATGCGAATGCCATCCAAACCGGTTGAATATAACCCGAGACACCATCTCCCATTGGTTGCACCCAGTAACCAAAGGCTCCATGGAGTCCATAGGAGTGAGTAAGGACCACATACGGATGCAAGCTGTAGCTCTGAAGATAACCTACAAAAAAGTTAAGTTGTGTTGTCTGTTAAAAATCATATCATTTTTGCAGTTCCATATAGCCCATAATAACGCACATATTCCATTCCAAATACGAGCTGCCGTGATCTGTTCAACCCCAGCTAACCACGTCCCAAACAAAGATGCAATATCTACTGGAGGATTGATATTAAAAGCTATATGAATCATTCTCCAAAGTAACTTGGCAAGTGGGCATTCAAGGAATAAATGTTGGATTGTCTCATTCTGAGCACAAAAACAACACCGCAAATTGCCTACCCATCGCCTCTTAAGTAAGTTGTCCTTTGTGAGTATTACTTGCTTGTGGACAAACCACATAAAAAAATTAATCCGCAAAGGTACCTTAACCTTCCATATATGTAGTGACCTAGAGAGGAGGCCAGAATTGATCAGATCCTTATAAAAAGATTTCACCGTAAATATCCCATTTTTAGTTAACTTCCATTGTGTTGAGTCCAGCATGTCGGAGAGTCGAACTTCAATCAATCTCCGAACCAAGTGCATCCAGGTTGTCCATCTATCACCCACTAACGTACGTCTGAACTGGATGTTCAAGGGAATAGTTTGAAGGACGATACCTACGTAATCCTCCTTATGTTGCACAATATTGTATAGGGATGGGATATTGTAAGGCCAGAGACATCTCTCCTAACCATGTATGTTTCCAAAAGCTTGTTGACATCCAGTTGCCAACCAAGAATTTGACCCTACGAAAGAACGTATCCTTCGTTCTCATAAGTCCCTTCCAGAACGGCGAATCAGGCGGTCTGATGGTAACCTGGGCTAGCGTTTTCGAGTGTAAATACTTATTGTGTAGGATTTGAGACCACAAGCCCTCTGGCTCTGTCTCTAACCTGTACAACCATTTGCTCATAAGACATTTATTCTTAATTTCCAAGTTCTCAATACCTAGACCCCATTGGTCTTTAGGTCGACAAAGGATATCCCATCGCGCGAGACGGTATTTCCTCTTGGCCTCATCAGACTGCCAAAAGAAACGAGATCTAAAGAAATCAAGTCACTTTCGGACCCCTTTTGGAATTTCAAAGAACGAAAGTAAAAACATTGGCATGCTAGTCAATACTAAGTTAATCAAAACTAGCCGACCTCCATATGACATCAGCTTGCCCTTCCAGCAGCTGAGTTTCTTTTCAATTCGTTCTTCAATACATTTCCATTCTTTATTTGATAACTTACGGTGATGAATCGGAATACCCAAGTAACTGAACGGTAAGGCACCTAATTCGCATCCAAACAATTGTCTGTATGTATGTTCCTCGTTTTTGGCCTTCCCAAAACAGAACACCTCACTCTTATGAAAATTGATTTTTAAGCCAGACAATTGTTTGAATAGACACAAGATAAGTTTCATGTTAAGTGCCTTAGCCATGTCATGTTCCATGAACAAAATAGTGTTATCAGCATATTGTAGAATGGACACCCCTCCATCAACTAGATGAGGAACTAGACCCTCTACATGGCCATGATGATTGGCCCTGCCAATAATGACGGCCAACATATCTGCCACAATATTGAACAGAAGAGGTGACATGGAATCCCCTTGTCTCAACCCCTTATGCGTCTGGAAGTAGTGACTGATGTCATCATTCACCTTAATTCCGACACTACCTTTCTAGACTTGAGTATCCACTTGGTTCCTCCAGGTTTCACTAAAACCCTTCATGCGCATTGTCTGCTGAAGAAAAGGCCATTTTACTTTATCATAAGCCTTCTTGAAATCCACTTTGAAGATAACCCGGTCTAGTTTCTTCGAGTGAATCTCATGGAGTGTTTCATGTAAGACGACCACTCCTTCTAGTATGTGTCGTCCTGGCATGAAAGCTGTCTGGCTAGGTTGAACCACTGAGTGAGCAATTTGTGTCAATCTATTGGTTCCTACCTTTGTGAAAATTTTAAAACTCACATTCAGCAGGCAAATGGGTCGGAATTGTTTGATCCGAACCGCCTCATTCTTCTTAGGTAACAATGTTATCGTACCAAAGTTGAGGTGAAACAACTCCAAATGGCCATCGGAAAAAATCATGAAACATAGGCATGAGATCATCTTTAATGATATGCCAACATTTCTTATAGAATTCAGCTGGAAACCCATCTGGTCCTGGTGCTTTATTCGGCTTCATTTGGGTTATGGCCAGATGAACTTCTTTTTCAGTAAATGGTGCAGAGAGAACATCGTTCTCTGCTGCCTGTAATTGAGGTATATTGATACATCTCCAACGTATCTACCTTTCCAAACACTTTTGCCCTTGTTTTGAACTCTAACTTGCATGATTTGAATGAAACTAACCCGGACTGGCGCTGTTTTCAGCAGAATTACCATGGTGTTATTTATGTGCAGGAGCAAACGTTCTCGGAATGACCTGAAACTTCACGGAGACACTTTTCAGAAAATAAGAAAAATACCTGCCAAAGATGAAGGCCAGGGGGGCCACCACCTTGCCACGAGGGTGGGGGCGCGCCTGCCCCCCTAGAGCGCGCCCCCTACCTCGTGGGCCCCCTGTTGCCTCTCCGACTCCAACTCCACCTCCATATATTGAGTTTTGGGGAGAAAAAAATCAGAGAGAAGAAATCATCGCGTTTTATGATACGGAGCCGCCGCCAAGCCCTAAAACCTCTCGGGAGGGCTGATCTGGAGTCCGTTCTGGGCTCCGGAGAGGGGAATCCGTCGCCATCGTCATCATCAACCATCCTCCATCACCAATTTCATGATTCTCACCGCCGTGCGTGAGTAATTCCATCGTAGGCTTGCTGGACGGTGATGGGTTGGATGGGATCTATCATGTAATCGAGTTAGTTTTGTTAGGATTTGATCCCTAGTATCCACTATATTCTGAGATTGATGTTGCTATGACTTTGCTATGCTTAATGCTTGTCACTAGGGCCCGAGTGCCGATCTGAACCTATTATGTTTTCATCAATATATGAGTGTTCTTGATCCTATCTTGCAAGTCTATAGTCGCCTATTATGTGTTATGATCCGTTAACCCTGAAGTGACAATAATCGGGATACTTACCGGTGATGACCGTAGTTTGAGGAGTTCATGTATTCACTATGTGTTAATGCTTTGTTCCGGTTCTCTATTAAAAGGAGACCTTAATATCCCTTAGTTTCCGTAAGGACCCCGCTGCCACGGGAGGGTAGGACAAAAGATGTCATGCAAGTTCTTTTACATAAGCACGTATGACTATGTTTGGAATACATGCCTACATTACATCAATGAACTGGAGCTAGTTCTGTGTCACCCTAGGTTATGACTCTTACATGATGAACCGCATCCGGCATAATTCTCCATCACTGATCCATTGCCTACGAGCTTTCCATTAATTGTTCTTCGCTTATTTACTTTCCCGTTGCTATTGCTATCATCACTACAAAATACCAAAAACATTACTTTTACTACTGTTACCTTTTGTTACTGTTACCACTACTATCATATTACTTTGCTACTAAATACTTTGCTGCAGATACTAAGTTTTCAGGTGTGGTTGAATTGACAACTTAGCTGCTAATACTTGAGAGTATTCTTTGGCTCCCCTTGTGTCGAATCAATAAATTTGGGTTGAATACTTTACCCTTGAAAACTGTTGCGATCCCCTATACTTGTGGGTTATCAAGACTATTTTCTGGCGCCGTTGCCGGGGAGCATAGCTCTATTCTTTGAGTCACTTGGGATATATATCTGCTTATCATTATGAAAAACTTGAAAGATCCAAGAACCAAGATCTATCCCTCAACTACGAGGGGAGGTAAGGGACTGCCATCTAGCTCTGCACTTGATTCACCTTCTGTTTTGAGTAATCTTGCGACACCTACACCTGCTTCTGCTATTCGTTCTGATATGTCGCATGTTATTGATGATGCCACTTCTGCTATGCATGATACTTATGATGAAACTACCTCTATGTCTGATACTACTATGCCACTTAGTGCTTTTCTCGATGAACAACTTGCTAGGGCTAGAGAAATTGAAAATATTGAATTTGATGATACTGACGAAAGTGATGATGAAGAACCACTTGCCATTCCTAAGGGTTATGTTTTTGATCAAGATGCTTCTTTAGCTATTTTAGCTTGCAAAAATAGAACTGAACTTAAAAAATTATTAGCTAAATGGAGTAAGAAATCTCTAAATGCTAGAATGAAACCTGACCCTGCTTTTGCTACTTCACCTATCTTTGTTACTGATAAGGATTATGAATTCTCTGTTGATCCTGATATAATTACTTTGGTTGAATCTGATCCTTTTCATGGTTATGAATCTGAAACTGTTGTGGCACATCTTACTAAACTGAATGATATAGCCACCCTATTCACTAAAGATGAGAGAACTCGCTACTTTTATATCCTTAAAATATTTTCGTTCTCATTAAAGGGTGATGCTAAGATATGGTTTAATTCTTGATCCTGGTTGTGTGCATAGTCCCCAGGATATGATTTAATACTTCTCTGCTAAATATTTCCCTGCTCATAAGAAACAAGCTGCTTTAAGGGATATATATATATATATATATATATATATATATATATATATATATATATATAATTTTGTGCAAATTGAAGAAGAGAGTCTCCCACAAGCTTGGGGGAGGCTTCTCCAATTACTTAATGCTTTGCCTAATCATCCTCTTAAGAAAAATGAAATACTTGATATCTTTCATAATGGACTAACCGATGCCTCCATAGATTACCTGGATAGTTGTGCTGGTTCTGTTTTCAGGGAAAGAACACCGGATGAAGATGAAATTCTATTGAATAATATGTTGAAAAATGAAAATAATTGGACATCTCCGGAGCCAATTCCTGAGCCTATTCCTAAACCAACTCCGAAGAAGAGGGGTATTCTATTTCTCAGTCCTGAAGATATGCAAGAGGCAAAGAAATCTATGAAAGAAAAGGGTATTAAAGCTGAAGATGTTAAGAATTTACCTCCTATTGAAGAAATACATGGTCTTAATTTACCGCCTGTTGAAGAAACATATAATCTGAATCCTTTACCTATTGAAGAAACACATGGTCTTGATAACCTGACATAGGTAGTGAAGGTAAATTCTCTCTATAGATATGATAAAGCTGTAATCCCATTTACTAAAATTGCTAGCCCATGCTTAGATGAGTTTGATAAATTTATGGCTAAGCAAGAAGACTTTAATGCTTATTTTGGTAGACAATTAAAATACAATTCAAATATGCTTGGACACTTGGGTGATTATATGGCTAATGTTAAAGGTGAACTTAAACTTATTAGTGAACATGCTTCTATGGTTACCACTCAAGTAGAACAAGTACTTAAAGCTCAAAATGATTTGCTCAATGAATTGAATAATAAAGATAATGATTATGTTGTTAGAGTGGCTACTAGAACTGGTAGAATGACTCAGGAACCTTTGTATCATGAAGGCCACCCTAAGAGAATTGAGCAAGATTCTCAGAGAAATAATATAGATGTACCTAGTTCTTCTAAAAAGAGGAAAAAGAAAAATGATAGGACTTTGCATGTTTCTAGTAATCCTATTGTTGAAACACCTGAGAATCCAGATGATATCTCTATTTCTGATGCTGAAACACAATCTGGTAATGAACCTGAAAGTAGTGATAATGCTAATAATAATGTTCATAATGATGCTCAACCTAGTAATGATAATGATATAGAAATTGAACCTGCTGTTGATCTTGATAACCCACAATCAAAGAATCAATGCTATGATAAGAAAGACTTTGTTGCTAGGAAACATGGTAAATAAAGAGAACCATGGGTTCAGAAACCCATGCCTTTTCCTCCCAAACCATCCAAGAAAAAGGATGAGGAGGATTTTGAGCGCTTTGCTGAAATGATTAGACCTATATTTTTGCGTATGCGATTAACTGATATGCTTAAAACCAATCCTTATGCTAAGTACATGAAAGATATTATTACAAATAAAAGAAAGATGCCGGAAGATGAAATTTCCACCATGCTTGCTAATTATACTTTTAAGGGTGGAATACCAAAGAAACTTGGAGATCCAAGAGTACCCACTATACCATGCTCCATTAAAAGAAACTATGTTAAAACTGCTTTATGTGATCTTGGAGCCGGTGTTAGTGTTATGCCTCTCTCTTTATATCGTAGACTTGATTTGAATAAGTTGACACCTACTGAAATATCTTTGCAAATGGCTGATAAATCAACTGCTATACCTGTTGGTATTTGTGAGGATGTGCCTATTGTAGTTGCAAACGTTACTATTCTAATGGACTTTGTTATACTTGATATTCCTGAGGACGATAGTATGTCTATTATTCTTGGAAGACCCTTTTTGAATACTGCAGGGGCTGTTATTGATTGCACTAAAGGCAATGTCACTTTTCATGTTAATGGTAATGAGCACACGGGAAACAACCTCAAGTTCATAGTATCAACTCTATTGGAAAAATTCCATCGATTATATTTGGAGGTTTTGAATTTCCTCTTCCTACTGTTAAGAAGAAATATGATATTCTTATTATTGGGGATGTGCATATCCCCGTTGAGGTAACATAGTGTTATTCGAAATTTCTCCGGTTCCATGTTATTCGGAATGAGTTTGTTAACAAGACTTGATCAACCTTGTTAGTGGATTCCTTTTGATGATCATGAGATGGATGAAACTAGAAGGCACAACCTTCTGTACCCCACTTTTACTTTCTGTTATTTATATTAAATAAAATAAAAATAAATAATTTTTTGTCTGTTATCTGATTATCCGTGCAATATAAAAATACCTCGAAAATAAAAGCTCTTCAAATGCCCTGAAAATTAAATATGATTTTTTCTAGAATATTTGAGGATTTATGGAACTGAGAACACACCAGGGGGGCCAACCACCTGCCCACGAGGGTGGAGGGCGCGCCCACCCCTCTAGGGCGCGCCCCCTGCCTCGTGGGCCCATGGTGGCCCTCCCCCACTTATCCTTTCACCTATACACTCCTTCTTCCTCCCCCAAACACGAATAACCAGCTCAAACCCGAGTCCAAGCTCGTTTTGCTGCCATTTTCGATCTCCTTGCTCAAAGCACCTCTCACAAAACTGCTTGGGGAGATTGTTCCTTGGTATATGACTCCTCCATTGGTCCAATTAGTTTTTGTTCTAGTGCTTTATTCATTGCAAATTTTTGCTACTTAGGTGACCCTGTTCTTGAGCTTGCATGTCAAATTTATATGGTCAAAAGTAGTTTTGATGCATGATATAGGCCCTAGGCACTTGTAGGAATAGTTGCTATCAATATTATTGTGTTTGGTTTACTTTTATTTTGAAGTTACTAAAAATTTCAGAATTTTTCAGAAAATGATGAGGAGACTTTTGAGGGGCTCATCGAGCCAGAGCTCGAAGGAAAAGGCACCAAGGCCTAAGTATAATCTGCCCCGCACCGCGGAGGTTTGTGCGTGTGAATGGCCTTCCGAGGATTTCTTAAGAGCAGTCGGGATTTATGAAGATTTTCATGAGTTGGCTCAGACTGCAGGCCTTACCGTTTTCCTCCACGACCAATGCGGTCAGTATCTCTTGCTCACAAATACCTTTGTGCAAAACTTTCATTTTCATTCTAGGAATTCACCACCTACGGTGGAGTTTCATTTATATGATGAGCATAAGGAGATGTCACTTTATGATTTCTATCGGATTTGTTTAGTCCCTTTTGAGGGCAATACAGAAGAACCACATCATGATGATGTGGAGGGATTTATTGACACTATCACTGTAGGGGAGACAAGGAAGGTTTCTGATGCACGAATCACTAGCATACATTTTCCTGTTTTACGCTACTTTACATTATTTGCTAGTCGTTGCTTAATTGGTCGCGGAAACTGTGGAAACCTGAGTATCCCTGATATTATTATTTTGCACCACGGTTTATACGGTGATAACTCTTTTAGTATGGGCGGCATTATTGCCAAACGGTTAAGTCTGAACCGTACCAAGGGCCCCATCTTTGGAGGTATCTACGCTACACGCCTAGCTGCACATTTTAACATACCTATTAGGCATTATGAGAAGGAAGAAAAGGTGCTGCCTCGTGTTTATTTAGATTATAAAAGTATGGTGGCACATGATTTTATTGTTAAGAATAGGGAAGGAGAGCTTAAATATCAATTGTTCTTTAATAAACATCATCCTGAGACTATTACCTTGCCTTCCCCTTCTTTGTTTGATTTGACTGTAGGCACGTACCTTGTTCCGTTGACGGCTATCCACGCCTACCGGAACCCTGCACCAGCCAAGGAGCCAGAGCCAGAACCACAATTTGATCCTTCACGGCAGTCTAATTACCAGTGGGATCTGGAGATGATTGTCAGCTAGTGGCAATCGGAGTCTTCCTCGTCTGCACCACAGTACGACCCCAACTATTATTATGGATATCCGCCAGGCCAGCCGTGGCCATAGACCAACTTAGGACAAAAGCCTAAGCTTGGGGGAGTACGTATTTCTCACTGACATTACATTTATGCTCACACACTCATTGCTAGATGTCGGTGCTCATACTTTTTCAGTGTATCATCCATGCACCTCTTTATGCTTTCGTCTTGTGTGTTTAATAAACCTTAAGAAAAACCAAAAAAAAATTAGTTGTAGATTTTAATTAGTTTATTTTCCATGCTTGTAGTAGTAATTAAAAAGAAAACCCAAAAAGATTTCATGTTCTTCTTTTGCTTGTTGGGAGCTTTCCCGTGTAAATAGTTTTATTTCTTTTCTTTTCTTTGGGGGTCGATAGCAGAAGACCATAATTAAATTATTGAAGTGGCTCTTATATGCATTATTGTTGATCTGACAAAAGAGCCCATATTGCCTTGTCTTCTCCTATTTATTGAATGCCTGCAGATTCCAGCTTAGTCCAATGCACTTGCACTATTATTATTATTCACATCGTTCGGTCGTGCAAGTGAAAGGCAATTATGATGATTATATGATGGACTGGCTGAGATGAGAAAAACTGGTATGAACTCGACATCTTTTGTTTTTGTAAATATGATTAGTTCATCATTCCTGATTCAGCCTATTATGAATAAACATGTTTGCAATGACAATTAGAGATCATAGTTCTTGTGCCATGCTTGATTAGCTATGAGTTATAATGTTTTACCTTGCGTGCCAACATGCTATTAAAATGGTTATGATGTGGTATGATAGGTGGTATCCTCCTCTGAATGATTTAAGTGACTTGACTTGGCACATGTTCACGCATGTAGTTGCAACAAAATCAACATAGCCTTCACGATATTTATGTTCATGGTGGATTATATCCTACTCATGCTTGCATTCGGTGTTGATTAATTTTAATGCATGTTCATGACTGTTGTCGCTCTCTAGCTGGTCGCTTCCCAGTCTTTTGCCAGCCTTCACCTGTACTAAGCGGGAATACTGCTTGTGCATCCAATCCCTTAAACTCCAAAGTTATTCCACATGATTCCACTATACCTACCTATATACTGGTATCTACCTGCCGTTCCAAGTAAATTTGTATGTGCCAAACTCTAAACCTTCAAATAAATATCATGTTTTGTATGCTCGAATAGCTCATGTATCCACTAGGGCTATCCGTATCGTCCATGTTAGGCGGGTTATTCTCAAGAGGAGTGGACTCGCTCCTCATTCACGAGATAAATGGCTGGTCACCGGGATGCCCAGTCCCATGCTTTATGCAAACTAAATCAAAATAATTGTAAACAAAACTCCCCCTGAGACTCTTGTTAGTTGGAGGCACTCGTTGTTTCGAGCAAGCCATGGATTGATGCTTGTGGTGGAAGGGGGAGTATAAATTTTACCATTCTGTTTGGGAACCGCCTATAATGTGTGTAGCATGGAAGATATCGTCATCTCTTGGTTGTTATGTTGACAATGAAAGTATACCGCTCAAAATATTATTCACCTCTGTTTCAAAACTGAGCTCTAGCACCTCTACAAATCCCTGCTTCCCTCTGCGAAGGGCCTATTTATTTACTTTTATGCTGAGTCATCATCCTCTTATTAAAAAGCACCAGTTGGAGAGCACCGCTATCATTTGCATTCATTACTGTTAGTTTACATTGAGTATGACTTGACTAGATCTCTTTTACCATGAATTACAATGTCTAGTCAGTCCTTGGTCTTTAAAGGTGCTCTGCATTTATGATTTGCGGTCTTAGAAAGGGCTAGCGAGATACCATCCTGTTATATCATATTATGATTGTTTTGAGAAAGTGTTGTCATCCGAGTTTTATTATTATACCCCGCTAGTTGATTATGCCATTGATATGAGTAAACTTGAGACCTATGCGTTATTGCAAATGTGGTTAGTTATAATCTTTGCTGAAAACTTGAATGCTGGCTTTACATATTTACAACAAGAGCAAACAGAGTTTGTAAAATTTTTCTTTATCACTTTCAGTTTATCAACTGAATTGCTTGAGGACAAGCAAAGGTTTAAGCTTGGGGGTGTTGATACATCTCCAACGTATCTACCTTTCCAAACACTTTTGCCCTTGTTTTGAACTCTAACTTGCATGATTTGAACGGAACTAACCCGGACTGACGCTGTTTTCAGCAGAATTACCATCGTGTTATTTATGTGCAGGAGAAAACGTTCTCGGAATGACCTGAAACTTCACGGAGACACTTTTCAGAAAATAAGAAAAATACCTGCCAAAGATGAAGGACAGGGGGGCACCGCCTTGCCACGAGAGTGGGGGGCGCGCCTGCCCCCCTAGGGCGCGCCCCCCTACCTCGTGGGCCCCCTGTTGCCTCTCCGACTCCAACTCCACCTCCATATATTGAGTTTCGGGGAGAAAAATCAGAGAGAAGAAATCATCGTGTTTTACGACACGGAGCCGCCGCCAAGCCCTAAAACCTCTCGGGAGGGCTGATCTGGAGTCCGTTCGAGGCTCCGAAGAGGGGAATCCGTCACCATCGTCATCATCAACCATCCTCCATCACCAATTTCATGATGCTCACCGCCGTGCGTGAGTAATTCCATCGTAGACTTGCTGGACGGTGATGGGTTGGATGGGATCTATTATTTAATCGAGTTAGTTTTGTTAGGGTTTGATCCCTAGTGTCCACTATGTTCTGAGATTGATGTTGCTATGACTTTTCTATGCTTAATGCTTGTCACTAGGGCCCGAGTGCCATGATTTCAGATCTGAACCTATTATGTTTTCATCAATATATGAGTGTTCTTGATCCTATATTGCAAGTCTATAGTCACCTATTATGTGTTATGATCCGTTAACCCCGAAGTGACAATAATCGGGATACTTACAGGTGATGACCGTAGTTTGAGGAGTTCATGTATTCACTATGTGTTAATGCTTTGTTCCGGTTCTCTATTAAAAGGAGACCTTAATATCCCTTAGTTTCCGT
>NC_041392.1:152634045-152643670 GCF_002162155.2 Triticum dicoccoides | reverse complement strand
CCATAAGCACGTATGACTATGTTCGGAATACATGACTACATTATATCAGCGAACTGGAGCTAGTTCTGTGTCACCCTAGGTTATGACTGTTACATGATGAACCGCATCCGGCATAATTCTCCATCACTGATCCATTGCCTACGAGTTTTCCATATATTGTTCTTCGCTTATTTACTTTTCCGTTGCTATTGCTATCATCACTACAAAATACCAAAAACATTGCTTTTACTATTGTTACCTTTTGCTATCCTTATCACTACTATTATATTACTTTGCTACTAAACACTTTGCTGCAGATATTAAGTTTTCAGGTGTGGTTGAATTGACAACTTAGCTGCTAATACTTGAGAATATTCTTTGGCTCCCCTTGTGTCGAATCAACAAATTTGGGTTGAATACTCTACCCTCGAAAACTGTTGCGATCCTCTATACTTGTGGGTTATCATATATCATCAATAACAGACTCATCAAGAGACACCGTGGATGTATTCGGGGGTCCAAATAGTCTTTTATAATAGTTGGAAATATACGCTTTCAGATTTTCATGCCCCACTATTGTCCCCTCGTCCTGTTCAAGTTGTATGATCTTCTTCTTCCTATGTTTACCATTTGCAACCATATGGAAGAACGGTGTGTTGTCGTCCCCTTGGACAACCTTAAGCGTTTTCGCACGCAATGCCCACTTGAGCTCCTCCTCTCTCAGGAGAGCACGTAGGCCTTGCTCAACCTTAGACTTGGTTCGATGCTCATTAACAGAAAGGAGAGTGGTTTCAGCCTTTACATCTAGTGCCTCAATGAGTTGGGTTAGACATTCTTTTTTCTGTTTATAAATCCCACTCTCATTTCTGGCCCATCCTCTCAGAAATTGTCGGAGGTGTCTAATCTTATTCTGCCATCTCTCGACATGTGTCCTTCCCATAACCGGCTTAGCCCATTCGCGTGCAATCATCTCCATAAATCCTTCTTGCTCAAACCAGCTTTGCTCGAAGGAGAAGATATTTTTATTTGCAACATGGGTAGCCTCTCCCGAATCTAAAAAGAGTGGTGTATGATCCGAGATCGCTCTCTGCATCGCATGAACCGACACCAACGGATATTTTTGTTCCCACTTCACACTAGCAAGTACGCTATCCAGCTTTTCATAAGTCAGAACAGGTAACGAGTTGGCCGATGTAAACTGTCTACCGGTGAGCTCAATTTCTCTCAAATTGAGGCTCTTGATAGTCATGTTAAACATCATAGACCAACGTCCATCGAAATTATCATTATTCTTTTCTTCTCTTCTCCTAATGATATTAAAATCTCCCCCGACTAGTAGTGGCAGATTTTCATCTCCACAAATCCGCACTAAATCGGCCAGAAAATCAGGTTTACATTCAGGTTGCGCTGCCCCATATACCGCAACTAGCGACCATCGGAACCCATCCAATTTTGATCTCACCCTGACTTTAACCGAAAAGTCTCCCTGCACCACATTAAGCACCTCTAACGTCTCACACCGTACTCCTAGTAAAATCCCGCCAGATCTTCCTCTAGGAGGTAGAATGTGCTAGTCAAAATCGATACCATTGGAGAGGGTTTGAAGGAATTGGGATGTGAAATTATCGTGTCCAATTTCCAAAAGTGCAACAAAATCTAAGTGATGCTCTAACGTTGTCTCTGCTAAGAATCTTTGTTTAGCCAAGTCTGCTAGACCTCTGCTATTCCAAAAGAGTCCTTTCATAAGTCATCATGAATTTTTTTCTTAAGCTTAACTCTAGCACTTCTGCGTACTGCCGAAGTAGGATAAATTTTCCGCTTCCAGGGTCGTTTGGGCTTCTCCTCAACACCCTGCGGGACGATAGTATTATCTATGACAGACACTGCCTCATCCATCAAGAGAGGCTCTACCGTATCTGTGTTCTCAACATCCTCCTCATCCTCAGCCTCGACACTAGGAAACCGATTATTACATATATTTGCAAGATCATTAATTCCTAAATTATTCATGTCATTTTCATTCATAGGTTGGATAGAAGCAAGATTACGAATGATCTCAGAAGCCCTCTCCACTTCCAAGTCTAAAAGATCATTAACGGATTTGACGACCTCGGTTTCATTTGATCCCAAAGAAATTCCTAAGTCGTTTGCCTTATCAACTATTTCATTCTTAGAGAAGTGTAAAATTGAACAACTTCTATCAAAGGACGTACCTGCAGTAGTCTCGGCATGACGAAGCATGGCGGCCCTCTTGGCACGCGCTAGTTGCAGGTCGTCCGCATCCGGTTGTCCCTGGATCCGGTTGCTGACACGCCTGCCAGCCGACATTGGATCCGCAATCCCGCCAAAAGCGATGAGCTCCTCCATGGTCCTCTCGCGAGGGGTGCGGTCAGGACTCCCACGCCCCTTCCTTATCGTCAGTGAAGGAGGGTAGGGTGTGGTGGAGCGGACCTCCGCTGTAGATGTCAAGGGGGAGGAGGACCATGGAGACGCCTGCTCACTGGTCCCGTCCCTCCTATCACCCGCAGAAATCGTCGTCCCTCGGCCAACCTGCTCGGCGCAATCCCGCGGAGGGGTTACGACATGGGACTCCTTCCTGCATCTCACCCCGGCTCGCCACTATGGATGGTGCGGTCCTGTGGAGGGGTTATAGCATGGGGCTCCTTCCCGCACCTCACCCCCAGCTCGACCGGAGACGTCGAAGTGGGAAGAACGCCGTAGACCTCCTGTCTAGGCGCCCCTCCCGCCGAAGCAAAGTCAGGCTCTGGTATCTGGGTGTGATGGGCTTCCTACCCACGGCCCCCCAAACCCGCGGCCAACCCATCAGGGTCCACCCTTGCATCGGGTGTAGACTCCGCGGTTGTCACATCACCTACTAGACTCAACACTAGTGGCAGCTCAAGATTTGTCGGGTCATCTGCCTCGACCCTGGTGCTCCATAACCGACTAGGAGCGGACCCTGGTGCAAATGAACCAAAGCGAAGTGTGTTCATCAGAGTAGTGGACGGGGTGCCTCTTTGGTAGAACTGGCTACCTTATCTGGCTGTGTAGTAGGCCCCTTATCCGACTCCGGCAGTGTATCATCGGCCCCCTTATCCCGATTCCCGGGCGCGCCGCCACCCTCAATCGTATCCATGTCTTGTGTCCCATCCCCATCCTCGGAAACTGCAGTATCCTTGATCTCAAGCTCTAAGACATAAGTGACTCCAGCATGTGTCCATCTGACCACATCTGTTATATGCTCAACACTCACAACACTGACCAATAACCTCGCAATTTTTTGTGCGCGAGTGAATGGCATGTCAACCTTTTCTGTCTTACCAATCAAACCACCCAAACTCCAAGCAATCAAAAAATGTTTTACATATTTAGGTGGCACGCCATAGAAACGAACCCACACCTTCTCCAAAGGTGTACCCTCAAGTTCCTCCTGCTTCCACTCATCGAAAGCGATAACAATGTTTGTGCTCGTAACTCTACATAAACCCCACTTAAGAAAATGCATCTGATCCTCTTTAGTGGGAAAGTCTACCTTATAAGACTGGCCTTCTAACTGCTCCAGGTGCCACTAATAATTACCTGGCACTAAATCACGTAGTTGTCTCACGATCTGAGCCTCGGTCAACTTTCCATTAGTAACTCTGATAACTGCCGGGAAGGAACTCTCAACCATCTGTGGTAGAGGGTCCACCTCTGGTGTCTCAAAAAACATCAACTCCTTACAGCAGACCCCAAAAATGTTAATGTCAGGCTTAGGACCGGAAAGGAGAGGTCAGTCATCGGTCACATGCTGGGAGCGGAGGCAATAGTCACAAAGCTCATTCGTACACCCTGCCACGAAATGACCCGGTTCACCACATCTATAGCAAGGCAACTTTTTCTTCTTAATCGCCCACTTAGAAAGTTTTTCTCCCTCCGCTTTCTCCGACCCTTTGTCAGACGTGCCCCCCTAGATTTGGTCCCTCCAGACTTCACCGGAACCTGCACTACTGCCAAATCCCTAACCGCGTCCACTGTCGCTGCGGGTAGCGTGGATGAGTCTCCCACCTCAGCCACTACGTGGTCAAGCTCCTCCCTAGAAGCTATATCCATAGTAGGCGGTGGTGGCGGTGGGTAGTGTCGGGGCGGTGGTGGGCGTCTCCCTCTCCCACCGCGACGGTATCCACCTCGGAATCGATCCCTGGGTCCGGCAACACCTTCAACAAAATTACCGGGCGGACCTTGAAAATGTCCGGTGTCCTCATCATTATATCGGTCATATCCACGGCCGCCACTGGATGAAGATCCACGGTGTATTCCCTCACCATAAGCATCATATCCATCATCTCCCCACTGTCCGTAGCGATTATAATTCTCCCCATCTCTGTTGTACGCACTGTAACCACCACACCCTTGCACACCACAACCCCTTCCTAGGGCCGGTGCCTTGGCTGCCGGTTGATGCAGCGGTTCCTTCGACTGACGCGCATTAGCCCGAGCAGGCAGGTCGGCGCGTTCGGTACCAGCAGCCCGGACAGCAGGCGGAGCGCCACGACCGACAGCAAGCGGAGCGCCTACCCCACCAGCAGACAGGACGCCGCGGCCGGCACCACCAGCCCGGACAGCAGGCGAAGCGCCACGGCTGACAGCAGGCGGAGCGCCACGGCTGGCACCGGCCACAGCGGCTGCACCCAGGGCGCCCCGACCGACAGCGGCAGGTGGCGGAGCTGCTGGAGCGCCATGGCCAGCCCCAGCGGCGGTCGTCGGGGTATGCTTGGCGGGCGGCGGCTGCCTCGCGGGAGGTGGATGAGCACCACCACGACCGGGCCAGGGGTGGGAGGAGGAGCTCCGCGGCCGGCCATCGTGCCGGCGAAGTAGATCCTAGTCGCCTTGCCCGGCCCGAGCGAAGGGAAGCCTGGCGATCGAAAAACCCTAGCTGAGACAACGTGAATTGGCTCGGGCCTCGGCGTTACATGCATGCACAAAGCAGGAACGACCGACCTGGCTTGGGCCTCTGGCTGGGCCACATGCCCTACTTCCAGAGAGCCCACGACCGTTGTCGTTTCTGCGTTCACATCGAAGCCCAGCAGCGAATTCAAACGTGCCTTCCTGGCCGCTTCAATCACGCACACCGAGGACGCCACCGGCGATCGTTGCGGCGCCGGCCTCAATTTCTTCCCTTTCTTGCCTTTCTTTTTTCTAGTGACTAACGTCCAAGAATCCGGAAAATAATCTGACAATGTAATAGGTGCGCAAGATACCTTAGGAACCGGACCAATCCAAAGTTTAACCATTTTCTTCAAAACTGGAGCTTTGGATCGAGGCCGCTCTGTTGAAGATTCCGGCGATCCTCTCCGGTCCCGGCGTAAACATTGGCATCTGCTTGGCCTGTTCGATCACACCCTCCTCTTCTTCATCACTGTCGATTAGAACCCAGAATCGTCCTCCCAGTCGGTCCCGACTTGTGGTGTTCGTTGTGTTCGTCAGATCAACCAGGTCCACCGCCGTGATCCGATCAGCCTGCACACATTGACCAACAACCATAACATAGATATCTAATGAAAATCGAAATCCTACCTCAATCTGATCTCCGTCCGGGAGGTAATCCCCAGCTGAGATGGATTTGGGTCCGGGAGGTAATCCCCAGCTGAGATGTCATTCTCCAAATCCAGTAAGACCATCCATTTTGAGGATGGAGTAAGACGCCCCATGATCCAGATATTGGGATCTGTCTCAAGAGCAAATTGGGCCTGCCACTGCCTCCATTGCGACAACCCTCGCCCGATCTCGCCATCTGACTTGCCATCGAGATCCGCTGCCGCCGAAGTTTCTGGATTAGCCCCTCCCCCAGATGGCACCGCCGCGTGATTGGGAGGCGGATCCGCCGCCGCAGACCCCCGCGAGGACGCGCCGAGGACGACTTCGTCGGCGCCGGACTTGACGGCGGTATCTTGGACGGGCGTTGGCGATTCATGAGTCGGCCACAGGTCGTCGGGCGGCCGCATCGTCTATGCAGGCAAAACCTTAAAAAAAATGGGAGAGATTTTCACTTCCCAACCTCTGCACCAACCAAGGATGCATATGGCCATTTTAGTATAAGTACCAAAATAAACATGGTCCTCAGATTTTTTTTAAAAATGAGTATCAAGATATTTCTTGATAAGAGATTCCACCACACACCAAGCTTGATCCTCAATAAATGGAGGAAAACCCCTGTGCATCACCTGTCAATTCTAAAAATTAAACTCGGGTTGCTAGACTGTATGTGCTTGATATTTTTAGATGAACAGAAAATCTGATGGGAAATCTTTTGGACGACTATGGATTATCCAGCTCTTGATGCCGTTGAGTATCCGTTCTGCATGATGACGACAAGGGATTACTTTTAATCGGTTACAAGAATATTCATACTCACCCATAGGAGACCTGGCTCTGCATGTGTCAATCTACAGAAGTGTAAACGGTGACCAGTTGAAGTTAACAAATAAAGATGAATACATTATGCATTTCGCAGGAAACGACAGTGACAGACTGGCAGTATAGAATAGTTTTCGCAGCGTGGATGCACCTTAATTACTAACTAGACTTAGCTGCTCTCTGCTTGCTCACGCACTCTTTGTTTGTCCAATTGGCGTTCACATGCACAACAACAGACAACACAGCAAAAATACTCTTACTTGTTTACCTGTTCTGAGACAGCACTGTTCAGTTCAGCACAAGAGTGTAGTGTTAAAAACTCTTTTATATTATGAGACGAAGGAAGCAATATATATAGGTGAATCCAACATGTCGCAAGCGCCGTCCGTTTTGAAACAGAAATTCACGGCTGGAGCAAGCGGCATTAGTTCTCTCGCAGCTGTAGTCTAATGGACAGAGGTGCATGCCGATAGTCTCTTCCAGCTCGAGTGGCAAGAGAAAAACAGAATCTTCCAGCTCATGCTCCTTAATTACTGAAACTGAAAATTTAAAATAATTGATCTCCTGTAAGTTTTTTGTTGTTGTCGTGCACAAGTTGCAAGTTACTGGTTTGTGATCTGCGGCTATAACGTTAGCGTACGGTCACCGCTCTAATATTGTACATCTACCAAGTAAAGAAATTTATGTACTGTAACAATCATTGGAATGTTATGTTATGTAGATCCGGAGATTCAACAACGAAGTGTTACTCACAAGTGGGAGATATAGTATCAGAACTTGTGGTGGTTTTAGTTCAAGTATTTTGTAACGGAGAGAGTATAACGCAATTTTTACATGGATAGCTAGGGAGTGAGTGATGATGAGTAACCTTGTAACCAACATCTATGGGAGGGGGGAAGTGCAAAGCTAGCTAGTTGGTCATGATGAATATCTTTTGGACTATGGATGTAATAAGAACATGTTATTTGCTTAAAGTCTGTAATAACTGCAAGACTGGCTATTTTATCCAAATTTGTGTAAGATCAGAGTTTTTTTAAAATGGAGGCAAAAGGTTTGCATCATCGATTAATTAAGAGAGAATAGAAGTTGTTTATTTGTGTTACAACACACCGACACTACAGGCATGTTCGGGTCAAAGGAAGGGAAAACATAGTATTGGAGATAAACGCTGGAAAGAAATCGGAAGCACTTGCATGCAGAGTTGGTGTTCGAGACAGAGGAAAAGTGACCATAGGAAATCAATCGATGTGGGTCCCCGTCAGTATATTTTAAATATTAAAAATGATCAACCACAGTTCAATTTCTTGCACGTGTGGGACCAAATTGTACACAGATCAAATACAGTGTGGGTCCAGTTGCATGCCTTGCCGCAGCTTTTCTCTTCCATTCCTCGGGCATACGCGAAAACAAGCGCTTTGGGTAGATTCTTTTTTTCCTCTGAAAACGCTGGTTCATGGGACTTTCCACTGGATTGGAAAGGACGTGTTCCTTTGTACCAAACGGGGTTTCCTGTGGCGATTCCATAGGAATAAGTTTCCCGTGGTTTTTCTTCGATTTTCCTACGTACCGAACAGGGCCTACAAGTGGCATTACTCTCCAACATGGTTTTTCCCAACTTTTTTGCGCTGACGGTAACCCATGCAGTTGCCTTGGTTTTGATGTTGCGGAGGAGGACTGCCGGAGGGGCACTCTTGTGGCGAAAGACCCGCGCATTTCTCTCATTCTAGATAGACCACGGCGTAAGCATTGTGAGTGTGGCCATCGTCTTGAGGTTTGGGATATTGGTGTTGAAAAGGCCGACCTACCAATCTTCAACAGAGCGGATGAGATGCCATGAGGAGGTGTCGAGGTGTCCAGGCTGGAGCCACTCATTGATCATGCCCCAAAGTCTAATTGTGTATAGACACTTGTATAAAAGGTGCTCAACGAATTCTTGTTCGCTCTTGGATAAGGGACAAGGGCCACAATTTGGCCATCCACGCTTGTCCAACCGATCTGTGGTCCAAATCCTATTTTAAATGGAAGGCCAACTGAAGAATTTGACCTTGGGAGGCGCCGAAGCCTTTCAAACCGTGCATTCCATGGGGGAGCAAATGGTGACATGGAATTTGGTTTTGTAGGTCGAAGTCACGGAGTAGGAACCATTACCAGTGTAAAGGAAATATGCCCTAGAGGCAATAATAAAGTTGTTATTTATATTTCCTTATATCATGATAAATGTTTATTATTCACGCTAGAATTGTATTAACCGGAAACTTAGTACATGTGTGAATACATAGACAAACAGAGTGTCCCTAGTATGCCTCTACTAGACTAGCTCGTTAATCAAAGATGGTTAAGTTTCCTAGCCATGGACATGTGTTGTCATTTGATAAACGGGATCACATCATTAGAGAATGATGTGATGGACAAGACTCATCCGTTAGCTTAGCACTATGATCGTTTAGTTTGTTGCTATTTCTTTCTCCATAACTTATACATGTTCCTATGACTATGAGATTATGCAACTCCCGAATACCGGAGGAACACTTACTGTGCTATCAAACGTCACAACGTAACTGGATGATTATAAAGATGCTCTACAGGTGTCTCCGATGGTGTTTGTTGAGTTGGCATAGATCGATATTAGGATTTGTCACTCCGATTGTCGGAGAGGTATCTCTGGGCCCTCTCGGTAATGCACATCACTATAAGCCTTGCAAGCAATGTGACTAATGAGTTAGTTGTGGGATGATGCATTACAGAACGAGTAAAGAGACTAGCCGGTAACGAGATTGAACTAGGTATGATGATACCGACGATCGAATCTCGGGCAAGTAACATACCGATGGCAAAGGGAACAACATATGTTGTTATGCGGTTTGATTGATAAAGATCTTCATAGAATATGTAGGAACCAATATGAGCATCCAGGTTCCGCTATTGGTTGTTGACCGGAGATGTGTCTCGGTCATGTCTACATAGTTCTCGAACCCATAGGGTCCGCACGCTTAACGTTCGATGACGATTTGTATTATGAGTTATGTGATTTGATGTACCGAAGGTTGTTTGGAGTCCCGACTGAGATCACGGACATGACGACGAGTCTCAAAATGGTCGAGACATAGAGATTGATATATTGGACCATGTTACTCGGACATCGGAAGTGTTCCGGATGGTTTTGGATAAAACCGGAGTGCCGGAGGGTTACCGGACCCCCCCCCCCGGCCCAAGAAGTTAATGGGCCACCATGGGCCTTAGAGGAGAGAGG
>NC_041392.1:152595144-152633633 GCF_002162155.2 Triticum dicoccoides | reverse complement strand
TCCTTCCTTCCCCTCCTTGTTGGACTAGGAAAGGGGGGAACCTACTCCTAGTAGGAGTAGGATCCCCCCCCTTGGGGCGCGCCCCTTGAGGCCGGCCGACCCCCTCCTCCCCTTCTTTATATACGGGGGAGTGGGGCACCCCATAGACACACAAGTTGTTTTCTTAGCCGTGTGTGGTGCCCCCCTCCACAGTTGTCCACCTCGGTCATATTTGTCGTGGTGCTTAGGTGAAGCCTCGCGTCGGTAACTTCATCATCGCCGTCAACACGCCGTCGTGCTGAAGAAACTCTCCCTCAGCCTCAGCTGGATCTAGAGTTCGAGGGACGTCACTGAGCTGAACGTGTGCAGATCGCGGAGGTGTCGTGCGTTCGGTACTTGATCGGTTGGATCGCGAAGACGTTCGACTACATCAACCGTGTTACTCAACGCTTCCGCTTTCGGTCTATGAGGGTACGTAGACACACTCTCCTCACTCGTTGCTATGCATCTCCTAGATAGATCTTGCGTGTTCGTAGGAATTTTTTTGAAATACTGCGTTCCCCAACATGGTGTGCTTTCAAACAATATCATCTTTGGTATCCGCACTGAGTGAAAGTCGTGAAAGGTGGCCCAGAGAGTAACGAATTCGTGGAAGTGAGTGAACACGAAGTTTGAAGAAATCTTGATTTTGGAGATCCAAGCGTCGTCAGGCATGTGCGATGCCAAGAACCCCACTAAGTCATAAACGTTGGCGACGGGCCGGCGGGTAGAAGCATCACACTGTTGTCGTTGGTCACTGCCGCCGGATAGCTAGGGCCAGAGCAGCCAACACGGCGAGGAGGATCCAGAGCAGACAAATCATTATTCTCTCCATTGCACACCACTCACGCACGCCCTGAAGATCAAGAAAAGACAATGTCATAAACATATCCTACACATTTTTCGACTAACTGCAGTGGCAGAGTTTTAATGCGATTTGAGAGGAGGCACAATGAGTCTTAAATAGAATTGAGGGGGCTAATCTAGTGTATTATGTTAAATTTGGCTCAAATAGTGTTAAATATGATGTGTTTATTATGATGTTCTCGCAATAGTGTTAAATATGATGCATTTATTATCATAAGCAAAAGCAAGAACAAGCTGGCGCACGATCCGGTGATTTTAGTATGAATGCTAATGTCCGAGTTGATGCTAAACATGTAATGAGAGACGAGAGTATTCTTACCATGGCCTAGTTGTATCCATGGTTCTAAAAAAAGATGTGTTTATGTAAAAAAATGATAGGGGGGCCATGGCCCCCTTTGGCCCTCAGTAAGCTCCGCCACTGCTAACATGCATATATTATCTGTATAATTCCAAGATATGATGATTTAGTTATGAGTTTAACCCTTTAGCAAAGCCATTCATGCAATTTAATTAAAATGGCAAGTTAAACATTTTTAAACATAGGTGAAAGTGACATTTTTGAACTCTAGATAAAATTCTGAGCAACTTTCATACAGAACTCATCTCATTTGGAGGTGTGGATGGAATTGGTACAGATTTTACAACTTAAAACCTTTTTTTTTGAAAATCTAAAGAAACTAAAAGACAAGGAGCTACTGTACCATGTGGGCCGGCTAACAGCAGACAGTGCAGGCCGCATTTCCTAAACTGTGCCTGGGTGAGAGACCACTTGTACAGCGTTTTTAGTCAGTTTTAAATATTAAAATGCAGACTTGTTTGAACAATAAGAATAACTTTTTGAAATTTTGGAACATAGTTCTTTTTAAAAAAAATCCAAATTTCTTTTGAAATTTTTAACATTTTCTTAGTATACGTGAACATTTCTCTAATATACAGTGAACACTTTCAAATACTAACTGATATTTTTAATATATGGTGAATATTTTCGTAATATATGCTGAACATCTTTTAAATACATATTGAACTTTTTGGCAAAGGTGACATATCCATTATTTATTTGTCGGACTCCGGAGCTGAGGTGAGAACTTTTTCCACTTATTTGTTCTAGATGTTGTCTGCAGATTTAGGGTTCAATGCAGTTGCCCAATGCTTTAGGATATGTCGTGCTTCACACTAGAAACACACTTCAATTAGTTTTACTGTAAAATATTGTGTCACTTAGTTTTGGTATAATACTTCAAGTCATTCCACATTTTTCTTTTGTCATACATAGTCACTAACTTAAAGATGGTCATTTTATGGTTAATTTTGTTCCAAATTAGTTCGTGTGGTTAAATGTATCGATTCTAAGATTTTAACCAAACTTTCCGTTCGTCTATAGATAACATAAAACTCACATTCATGAGGATGGTTCTTCATATGGAGTGCTAGGGATCACGACAACTTATAAGAGTGAGCGATAGTTTTACAGGTATTTAAACCACTTTTTTATCTGGATGCTTGGTGTCATTTCCTTTGTCTTTGAGTCTTCTTCTGAGCGGGATTCATTTTACATCCGCGACAATCCATGAGGCTCGTAGCAAATGGTTTTACGTATAATTTTCTGTGTTAAACCAGCCTCTCTATATTGCACTTCGCAGGGATAAGACTAGGTTCCTATAATCCCTGCCCAGACTCCACCATGTGTGGGAGCTTCTGTGCACTCGGTCTCTCCTACTCAATATTCTACTCCCTCCATTACGAAATATAAGATGTTTATTCTAAATTGAATGTATCTGGACATGTTTCAGTGTATAGATTCACTCATTTTAGCTTGTATATACTCCCCCCGTTTCTAAATATAAGTCCTTTTAGACATTTAAAATGGACTACAACATACGAATGTATGTAGACATATTTTAAAGTGTAGGTTCACTTATTTTGCTTCGTATGTAGTTACTTGTTGGAATCTCTAAAAAGACTTATATTTGGGAACAGTGAGAGTAGTTCATATTAAAATATCCAAAACATCTTATAATTTGAACCGAAGGGAGTACATATTTGTTTTGAATGTATCTATATTGATGTGTATCTACCGTTCCCGCTACAACGCACGGGGTATCATCTAGTTGATCTGAGTGTCCGTTCCACCTTTGTGCTTGGGCCGTGACATCCTTAGTGGAGATAGGGAGAAGTTAGCAATGAAACTTGTGCTTAATCAAAATAAAATTGCAGATTTTGTTAGCTAACGTGGTAGAACGAAGCTTCGCACGGACCTTTTTTTTCAGCCGGGCTCACAACCCTTTCCATTAATCACTTAATGGGAATATTCCAGTATATATAGTAGTTCAGACACAGCAAGGAAACTAAAACTAACAGAGATAAGGGAGCGGAAAGGGACGAGCTAGTTGGAGCATTAGCAGGAAACCCGCTGTGGATGCTCAAGCTCGAGGTATCCACCACGCGGCGAAAACCTACTAACATACAAACATCTCAAGACCCTCCTGTGGTTGCAAGACGCTCCTGACGCTGTCGCATATCGCATACCTTATGCCTGCAGATTGTAACTCTGTTTCTCGTTAATATTGTGTACTTCTTTGGGTATGTCATGTATTGGTAGGCAGTATATCAATGCATCAACATATGGGCAGACCAGATAACTTCAGGAAGAGCAGATAACTTCAGGAAAGCCACGAGCACTGCCTCATTCCACTTCAGCGTGTGTGTGTCGACATACCTGAATGCGCACCAATAATCCAATATCCTTATCGTCGCGGTCTGGGTGCTTTGAGGTGCGAAGAATTCGCAGTTATACAACATAAAAATGTTGGAACAGCAGACTTTTCTTATCTGCAAGAAAAAGGCTGAAACTCTGCTGACCATGAGCAGCAGCAAGAAACAGCCACTAGCTAGACATCAGGCTATACATACATTTGAATAATGTTTATAACATGATAGGTACAAGCAGTTTCTTCTGAAGTACTCCCTCTGTCCCATAATATAAGAGCGTTTTTACACTAGTGTAATGTCAAAAACACTCTTATATAACGAAGGGAGTAAGTCTCAATACTACACATCTTAGGGATTATTCCTATCCAGTCTTATGTAAGCTAAATTCCTATCTATATCTTGCCAGAACATAGGTACAGACTACAGAGTACAAGCATGATTGCGCCATACTAGAATAGGCTCCACTGCATATGGTTGTTCATCCACATCCATGCTCATCATGCATTTCACAAGCTCTGGATGATCTGCTTCAGCGAACTGGAGGTGCCAACGACCACAAGCCCTACCCCGACGACGATGATGCCCACGCAGACCACCTGCTCGAACCCCACCTTCCTGCAGGTCCTGGACCTGATCTTCAGGTAGCAGGCACATGGGAGCAGCATCGTGGCGGTGCCGCTCAGGAATGAGCCAGTGAGCGCGACGGCGTAGGCGAAGTAGGGCACGACGAGCGCCACGATGGTCGTGCTGACGACCAGCGACGTCCTGATGGAGACGCTCACGGCCTTGTTCTTGCCGACGTGGAGGGTGTCCTCGATCGCCTCCGCTATCGGAGTGACCAGCAGCGCGAACTTGGTGAACGGATTGATCAGCGTGGTGTAGATGGCGATGCTGGAGCTCAGGTTCCTCGATGGGAGGTTCAGCGTCACCTGGGACTTCAGTGACTCGCCGTACATCAGGTACCCGACGACGCCCATCAGCCCATAGCTGAGAGTGCAGATGATGAAGCAGAGGAGCAGCACCTGAAATTGGGAAAAGGGAGAAGAGGGGTTAAGCACAAACGTGATTCCTTGGTACTGCAGCTTTATGTAATGGGAAAGTTTTGACAGGATTCCAGTTTCCAGAATCGGAGTGCTGCTACAACATGTATTTTATCCTATCAGTCAAAAAGGTTATACTATTTTGCATTGACTTGGAGCATGTAAAGCAAGATTTAACCATAATAGTTGGGGGAGGCTAGGATTGGTCGTGGTTTCCAACAAACAAGTACTAACCTGCCACACAAAAGTTATATTTGCTTATTGGTCAAAGAACACAAAAGATCGGTGAAAGGGTTTCTGCTTTACTTACTGTTGGGAACATCTTTCTGTTGCTCATTCCAGTGTATATCATGGGGAAAACTGCATGGCCGCTGAAACAGAATGAGTATAGGCTCATGGCAGTTGGAATACCAGCCCAATGGACAAGCACGCCTCTCTCGTGGAAACCAACACCATCAAATGCTCCTACCCAGATAACAGACGCGATGAGAATGACGGAGGCCACGATTCCTCCAACAGAGACGTACGCAAGCGCACTTAAGCTCCGAAACCATGTCGTTGGCAGAACCAACAGGCTGAAAATCAGAACAAACCCTTGCTTGCCTCCAATCTTGAGCCCAGCAACATGGAAGTCGACGCTTGGAAATAATTTCTCCAAGTTATCACCTTCCAATATCATGAAATCGATTGCCACAAGGTACAGCTCCAGGTACATGAATATTGCTACTATGATTCTTCCTTTCCGGCCAAAAGCCAGTTCACCTATATCAGGATAGGTCTTAACAAGTGAGCTTGAATCTATGCATCTCTGCAGGAGAATCCCAGTGTAGAAGCAGATTATTGCTATGGTTGTGAACATAAGCACGCTCAACCATCCTCCTTGAGACAATGCATAAGGAATCGATAATATTCCAACCCCTGCAAGATAGAAAGTTAATACTGCAAATTAGCAAGGTTAAAGAGGACATATGAGGCGGCACAGGAGTAAGTAAATAGATATAGTATGACTTCTCCAGTCTCATGCTTGAACAAAAACAGAGAAAGAATGGAAGAAACCTGAGAGGGCGTTAACTCCATTGAAGCAAGTTTTGAGGAAGCTCGTCCCAGACTTTCGAGGAGTACTGGTGTCCATCACAAACTAGTAGTGCTGTTGGACTAGACTGTGTTCATTACCTTGCCTTTTAAAGACAAGGGTGGTGCATGAAGTTGGCATTAGCAGAGCACTTTCTTGTGATAACTGACTAGATGTCCATCTCTCAAAAAGAAGGGAGAAAAAAAATGCAAAAAAAGCACTGACTGGAGTTGCAAGGGCGGCAAAGCGGATCTGTACAATGTATGTTCGATTTCTCACTAACAGATATGTACAAGAGGCTGGGGATCTAAGGATACATGCCCCAGAGATTAAGGAAGGAAAGACGCCCATCAAAAATGCATGCAGCAGCCATGCAAAAAGCATGTGAAGTTGCTCCGTCTTCTGAACACATGTTAATAACTAGGATATTTATAGGACCAAGACTTCTGAACACATGATTCTGTGCAGTCTATTGCTCTTTTCCTTGGATTATACAATCCAAATATCTTTAAAGGTAGGCTAGTACTTTCTTCTTTCATGATTGCACGCGCAAAATTTGTGTGATGTCAGGATGCAAGAAAAATATTCAATTATTATCACCCCACCGTAGTGTATATCCATGAATTCGAAGATAACAGAGGTAGAAAACCCGGTTAGCTAGAAACCACTCCCTCCTTCACAAATATAAGATGTTTTGGATAATTCAATATGGACTACATACGGACCGAAATGAGTGAATAAACACACTAAAATATGTCTATATATACATCCGATTCAGAAAAAGGTTAAAACATCTTATATCTATGAACGGAGGGGGTATATACAAATTATTCATTACAGAGAGTGAAAACATATACATACTCAACAGCCAAGCAATGTTCTAGAGGGAAACTGTTACCTAACAAATAATGTGAATAAACCCAGAACAGTAAATTATAAATCAACGTATATAATGACTAAATTCTGAAAATAATAAATATTTAGTCAATATATATTAGTTACTGCCAGTATGGAACCCTTGTCAGTTGGGGTGTGGTGGGAACATGGTGTGCACAGCTGGGAGGCCTGGGTCCAATTCCCAGTCATGTATTATATACTCTTACCTCTAATGTGAAAACAGGGAGTAAGAGGGAGCATGTTAAGACTGCTCAGAGCACATATACAAACCTTGCAGAATAAAAATATGTTCCAACATGAGTAAATTGTAGAAGTTTGAATAATAATAAGCATAATTATGAAGCACTATGTGCTTCATTCAAATCATTACGTACCTGCACCAAGCAGAATGATGGCACAAGACTGTATATGCGGCCAGAACCTCATCTTTTGAAAAATAATGACACTTCCCACTATGTGATGTCTCCATTCTGACGATAACAAAAGTTTGTTGCACCCAGAAAATGTGCCAACCATAAAGCTTTCTGCTACCTTGTTGCAGCTAGCCCTAGCTAATCCATAAAACATCACCTCTCCACTAAATTTGCCTATTCTACATCTGGTGGGATCATATCAAATAATGAGTGCCAAAATAATATAACATATGTTTTCCGCAATCATAAGAATTTCACTCTTTGTGGTTCAACTGCATTATTTAAATCAAAGCAGCTGAAAAAGGAACCGCTTAGTATTTAAGCCACATGGGTGTGCTCTTCAAAGGTGCCAGGCCAAGTATATAAAGCACATTGACTGAAAGATCACAAACATGAGCACTTGAAAAAACATTCTCTTTTAATTCTTTAACAATGACAAATACAAGTTTTGTGCCAAAAGTAAAACACCAACCAGTCCCACGAAAATGTAAGGAATAAGCATTTTGTGTCCAGGGGGGACCACGTCGTTGTTGTGAAAAGTTCCATAAAGTATCACGATACAATGTTCCAAAATTCCAGAGGATCAGTATCATATTCGTTCTTGACATCAAGAATTCAAGATACAAGAAAGACAAGTTGACAGTCTTGGCATAAATGAAGAGTGTAAGAATGAATGTCTTTTCTGGTCCTTGATATCAGGATGAATTTGACATCAAATTTTAGCATTTTTATGCATTACATTTACATCCATGAATTTTGTTAATATTCTTGGAACATTGTATCATGCACTTCTCGCCATTGGAGCGTGGAATAGGGAACCAGTCAGTTTTCCAAGTATCGTTCATCCAAAGGATGTATCAATTAACATATACTGAGTTATCTGTTCTTAGAAATGAAGAGCGGAGCATCAGCAAACACATAGCATAATTCTTAGATATGAAATTGATCGGTTCCAGGGCACTCCGGTGAGGTAACACAAGAGATGACACAGTGGTCTCCCTCATGGTATCCTCTTGAGTCTTCTCAACCTGTTAAAGTTGCTTCGGGTGGTCCACCATGTATCCTCCTCCAGATTCTAAAAGTAAATCTCCATTGTCACAAGTGTCAGTTGCGTACTTCCACACGTATCAGCTCAGTATCACTTTGGTCATAGCTAAAAGCTACAGCATGCATTTGTGTTGCATTAAAGAAAACATATAAATTATGTTAAAAAAAACAGTTGCAAGCAATTTCATTCAGCATTCCCATTGCATATAATTTCTGTCTGGCAATGGAAGTAGAACTTGGTTACATTTACTAATATTACAGGATAGTTCCCTTTATAAAGGAAGGATGCAGACCTGCAGATGGCAAAAAAAGTTGCCACTCCCAGAGATATCCAGCCACCAGAGTTGTCATCAATATAAATCAGCTCTCTGTGAAAGCTAGAGGCATATCAAAGAGAGGGTAAATGAAGAGTGTTCCTCAAAAGAAATAGCACAAGACATGAAAAATGTGCTCAGTTTCTTAAAATGAATGTGCTAACAAGATAAGAAATAAAGCAATGAAAGCTAGCCAAAGTTGATGGAGGCTGTAGCAGCAAAGAGGTGATCATGATTAGATATCCTTTAATGGTAAAGTTACCAGACCTGTAGCCGAAGATGCTAGGTGCAAAGCAGTAGAATATTAGCTTTTTTTTCTCGAAGGTAAGTAGCTTTGCGTGTGTTTTCGGCCTACATTTCCAACATTTAGGGCCTAAATAGAGTGCAGAAACTTCACATCAACTTTGTTGAGAATAATATGACGCCCGCAGAAATTCCACAACAAAACCTCGTGTTCCAGATTCCAGAATATTATGTTTGGGAAGAAACAGAAAAGAGCATCAAAACCAAGAATACTTCAAGATCGCTTCTGTACTGATTCAAATAAATAGTCAAGTGTGGTTCTTTCTGTATGATAAAGTCCCCTCCGAAGACCATCCCTTTGTGTTTTTTTCTGGTGGGAAGGTGGAGTCTATAATAACAGACACAAATCACACGATTCTGTTAGCCAAATTTGAACAAGCTTTCATTTAGGGCCTATATAGAGTGCACGGACTTCACATGAGCTTTGCAGGGAAAATATGACTCCTGCACAAATTCTTACAATAAAACCTCGTGTTCCAGATTCCAGAATGTTATGTCTGTGCAGTTGGGTGTGGTGTTTTTTCTTTTTCTTTCGAGGTAGGTGTAGTGCTTTCAGAACGTGGTTGTGTCAAATACAATATGTTCTTGGAGAATTGAATAAGCCCCCCTTTGAAGACTATCCATCTGTTATTTTTTCTATTGGGGGGTGGGGGGAGTCTCGGATAATAGAAGCAAATCACGGTTCTGTTGGCCGACTTCGAACAACATTATTATACAATAAGCTTTGATGGAGAAGTTTTCAGAATTATCCTGGTCATGGCAGACCACGAAAGTCCCAATATATTTCAGAGGAAAACTTAAAGGTGAAAGTCAAAGCGAATAGAAGCATGAATGCGCACCTACTCAGCAAGCACATGCTGGTGTGCTCCCCAGCCCAACCCAAGTGCAAGTGAAATCTGTCACCCTGTGTGTGCCTCCCACTGTCGCCGACAGTTCACTCTCTGTCCGAATTCTCGCCAGTTCCTCTCAGATTTTTAATCCACCCTAACATGCCAAGACGCCCATCCACACATTGTGCATCGGCACTAAAATCAGGTGAGGAATTGCGCTGGTACGGGACGGCACTCTGATGGCCCGTCCAGCCAACGAACTGAATTCGTACCAGTTAGGCAGTGGCAGTCACTTACAGTTCAGTTGGCGCCCAGCAGCTCCGGCTCCGGCATCGCTTCCCCGATGTGCCCTCGCCTGAAATACCCACGGCGCGGACGATGGCCGCACGGCGCCGTCGGCCAGCGGCGCCATCCCGACTCGAAACCTGAAACGCACGGGCGAAAGGAGTCAGGGCGCAGAGGACAAAACCAAGCGTTGGCCACACATGAACTCACCGGAGGCAGTGTGAGGGGCAGGCGCTCCGAGGCATCCTGGTGTTCTGGGAGGGAGAGGGGGGCGAGGGGCTCTGTGGCGGCCGCACCGCCGCAGTCGCGGCTTCTATGGCTCCCCGTGAAACGCCGCGACCGCCACTGTGCCGGAGGTCATTCGCTCAGCCGCGGAGACAGATTTTTTTATAGTTTATTTTTGAGAAAAGTCGCGGAGACAGTTAAGGCTGCTGCCAATGCATGGGTGCTTAGATGGGATGCTAAACACATTAAATAGCTTAGCAACTATACTCTTCAATGCATAGATGCTTAGCTTATTGTTAATAAGCTTACTTTATTTAATGATTTAGCAACTAAAGCTCTACATGTATTGATGGGCTTCCTTCCTTTATTGTTTTGCCTAGGTTCACGTGCTTAGCATTGTTTCTTTCTGGGGTCATCACACTCATCTCTCTTCTCTTAAATGATTTGCCACATCAGATTTTTTGCCTACGTGAAAGGCTTAGCACCTGTAAAAGATGGAGCATTGGGAGGGACCTAACACCCGTATTTGAGAGGCCCGTCAGCTCAGCCACGTCACTTCTTTTTCGAGTAACAACCACATCATATTTGTTGTCGTATAAAAAATGTTGATCATGTATTTAAACAATGTTAAACAAGTATTTAAAAAATGTTGAACATCTATTTGAAAAAATGTTGATAATATATATGCAAATGTTGAATAAGTCTTTGAAAAAATGTTGATCATGCATATAAGAATGTAGAATGAAAAACAAAAAAAAAACAAAGAAAAACCAAAAAAATGAAAACCAACAAAGAAACAAAATAAACCGAAGGAAAAGGAAAAGGAAAAAAACTGAAGAAACAAATGAAAAAACCCGGAGAATAAAGAAAAACAGAGAAAACCCGGCTTGACTCGGTTCAAGTAGGAAGCACCTCACTTTGCCTAGCGTGAACAGTAGCATGGCGTGGTGGCTACGTACGCTTGCTCTTGCCTGGGAACCAGGGATCGATCCCTCGTTCTCCCTTCCCTTTTACCTTAAATGAGCGTGAAGTGGGCCGGCGCATTCAGGGAGAAATCCCTTCCACCTCACGGAATGCGATATATAGTCGCCGCGAGGAGATATGAGTAGGAGTCGAAGTTATTCTAAAAAACAGTAGCAACCAAAGAAAATATGAGAGGAAGATTTTCACAAATACTATGTTGGTAGTGTTTTAATTTTCACGTGATATATGAAACTCGGACAACCTCCCTCTCGTAATTACTACAATGTTTAGGCAATAAAATATGGGCCGGCGCATTCAGCGAGAGATCCCTTCCACCTCACGGAATGCGATATATGGTCGCCGCGAGGAGACATGAGTAGGAGTCGAAGTTATTCTAAAAAAAGTAGCAACCAAAGAAAATATGAGAGGAAGATTTTCACAAATACTATGTTGGTAGTGTTTTAATTTTTACGTGATGTATGAAACTCTGACAACCTCCCTCTCGTAATTACTACAATGTTTAGGCAAGAAATTTGGAGAAAGTGAAGATAAATTTGCTTACATTATTTGAATGTTTTAGATAATGTGGTTGTGGCCCTCAAGTATCCAACCTGCCCTTGGCACCTCTGGATTTAAACGCACTCCCAGGTTGAGGTTAGCATGATTAGGTCTAGCTATTTTCTCCTTTGTACTCCTTATGTAAACTAATATAAGACTTTTTTAGATCGTTACTTTAGTGATCTAACAGAGGAATATATTTTTATAACCTTCATACCAAATGGTGAAAAGGGAAAAGGGTGGTAAAAAAGATTCTTAACTCGAGAATAATGTTTAATCATTGCCAAGATGTACGTGCAAAATTTCAACAACTGAGACATATTTATTTCTTTGTTATGTGTCCACTATAGAACAACGCTATGCGCTTAATCTAAACGATTATTTTCCCTTCATGTTTGAGGTATAATTTTTTATGTTGTTATTCCTAAATAATTGTTTTGCTTAATTACCCCTGCAACATACAGGGTATCTACTAGTATTGCTATTAAAGCTAGACAAATTCTGTTGGGGATATGGCTATTGGATATGACCCACCTAGGAGGGGCCGGATTATCCCAATGGCGGTTCATCTCCTTGAAGCCCAAGAGTATATTGAAGATGGTGGTTCATAAGACAGGCTTGTTAAAAGGCCCAAGCCCGAAGGCGGCTTAAGGTCCGTGAGTGTAAAACCGCCATGTATGTATGACTTGTATTGTAAGGCATGTAAGATAAGTCATCGAGCCGGACACATTTGTATGAGCCGACCGGGACTCTGTAGGCCGCAGGGTGTCAACCCATGTATATAAAGGGACGACCCGGTAGCGACTTAGGGCAAGAAACAACAGATCAAAAGCCAGACAAAGTGTATTCGCTCCCTGGTAATCGAAACCCTAGCGATACCACCTCAAACTGGATTAGGCTTTTACCTTCACCGCAAGGGGCCGAACCAGTATAAACTCATCGTGTCCTTTTTCCCATTTAACCCCTTCAAGCTAACCTCGTCATAATGGCTCCACAACTAAGTCATTCTACGAGGACATCTGCTGTGACAATTCCACAACAGTTGGCGCCCACCGTTGGGCCAACGCACGGTGGTTTTGAGTTCTTGAAGGGCAACTTCAAAGGGATCAAGGGATACGCCGTGGGCCGGATGACCAAGAGTTGTCGCGGCAAGCTCTACATCGACGACGCGGGCTGGGCCCCCGAGGCCGACTCAATTGAGTACGGGTACTGGGTTCCCTTCGGCTGAATCCACGTATTCATCGGCAAGATCGGCGAATCGGGCCCTGAGACAGACATCTGCATCGACATCGTCGAGACGGCTCAGCGTGCACGACCCGCCCAGGTTCAGCCCGTCGTGAAGCATGCCTTTGTTGGATTTATCCACGAAACTGAATTGGAAGGCTCTGTGTCTGGCGGTGAGACGGCCATCTACTCCGATGGTGAATCGTCCACGGGTGAGACCAAGTCAATGTACCAACTAGAAGATGGACGGCTTGAGGGCTGTTCCAATGGCGACAGTATTCCGGACCCCCGTGAGTTGCCGAACAGGGTGGCGATCTTCATGGTGGGCACCCAGTCGGTTCTCGGTTCGACAACCGCCGCGACCATGACTTCCAGTGCAGCGGCGGTAACGACAGTTGGTGCTGGCGGTTCAGCGCACCCGCCGGCTCAAGTTTTAATAGATCTGTTGGATGCTCTGGCGACTCTGATGGAGGTTGATGTAACCCCAGACAACCAGGAGCAGCACAAGGCAGAAGTGGCTAAGTTGCGTGATGAGATAGCACAAGCCAAGGCGGAATTGGCAGCGGAAAACGCTAGGATGGCTGCAGAGCGGGCCGTTTTAAGTGCCCAAGCACAGCGGATTCAAGAAGATTCGTACCGGCTCATGGTGGATCAGAACGTGTCAAATGAAGTTTTGAGGAGAAAATATCAGAGTCGTCTGTCCTCAATTTATGAGTCAAGGGACCTCTTCAACACCCCTGGAGCCGGGGCCAATAACCCACCGGTGATGAACCGAATGGTCGAAGCGCCAGGGGGTGGAGTGCCGAGTCAGCCGCGCGCGACAGGTTCTCTGCATATGAATAACACCCCGCCTCAGCACGCGATGACGCCCCCAGGTCATTACCCCACCCCTTTAGACAACATGATTGTTGGGGCTACACAGTTGGCGGCTCTGCCAGTTGAGGGCGAGACTGACAGCGGTTGAAACCCGAAGGGCCAGGGAACTTCTTCAAATGGCGTTGGTACAGCAGCAGGCTTATTCTTACAGTCGTGACCGGATTCATTCAACCCCTTGTCCAAGCCGGAGCTACAGTAGGCACATTGACTCACCAGCAGTCTCGAGTACTAAGCAGCGCCGTAACCAACCTCATGGACATGACCCGGCGCGCAATGGTGCCAATGCACAGGATTTGGTGGACCAGGGCAGAACGCGTCGAGAAGCCGAGCTGGTGGCTCATCAGCACGCGCCGGATTACCCGAAGGCTTCAGTTGAGGCGGGTGTAACTTCTAGAGCTTTTGGTGTGCCGTGTTTAACGGCGGCTCTACGAAACGAGCATCTGCCCCAAAACTTCAAAGGCCCTCGTAAGTATTGGGAAACGTAGTAATTTCAAAAAATTTCCTACGCACATACATGATCATGGTGATGCATAGCAACAAGAGGGGAGAGTGTGTCCACGTACCCTCGTACACCGAAAGCGGAAGCGTTAGCACAACGCGGTTGATGTAGTCGTACGTCTTCACGATCCGATCGATCCAAGTACCGAACACACGGCACCCCGAGTTCAGCACACACTCAGCTCGACGACGTCCCACGAATTCCGATCCGGCAGAGCTTCACGGGAGAGTTTCGTCAGCACGACGGCGTGATGACGGTGATGATGATGCTACCAACGCAGGGCTTCGCCTGAGCACCATATGATATAATCGAGGTGGATTATGGTGGAGGGGGCATCGCACACGGCTGGAATAGATCAATAGATCAACTTGTGTGTCTAGAGGTGCCCCCTGCCCTCGTATATAAAGGAGAAAGGGGGGAGGCCGGCCGGCCCTAGAGGGCGCGCCAGGAGGAGGAATCCTCCTCCTAGTAGGAATAGGATTCCCCTGTTTCCTACTCGTACTAGGAGGGGAAAGGAAGGGGGAGAAGGAAAGGGGGGGGGGTGCCCCCCCTCTCCTAGTCCAATTCGGACCAGAGGGGAAGGGGCGCGCGGCCTGCCCTAGCCCATCCCTCTCTCTCCACTAAGGCCCATAAGGCCCACTCTTTCTCCCGGGGGGTTCCGATAACCCTCCGGCACTCCGGTTTTCTTCGAAACCACCCGGAACACTTCCAGTGTCCGAATATAGTGGTCCAATATATCAATCTTTACGTCTCGACCATTTCGAGACTCCTCGTCATGTCCGTGATCATATCCGGGACTTGGAACTACCTTCGGTACATCAAAACACAAAAACTCATAATACCGATCGTCACCAAACTTTAAGCGTGCGGACCCTACGGGTTCGAGAACTATGTAGACATGACCGAGACACGTCTCTGGTCAATAACCAATAGCAGAACCTGGATGTTCATATTGGCTCCCACATATTCTACGAAGATCTTTATCGGTCAAACCGCATAACAATATACGTTGTTCCCTTTGTCATCGGTATGTTACTTGCCCGAGATTCGATTGTCGGTATCTCAATACCTACTTCAATCTCGTTACCGGCAAGTCTCTTTACTTGTTCCGTAATACATCATCCCGCAACTAACTCATTAGTTACAATGCTTGCAAGGCTTATAGTGATGTGCATTACCCAGTGGGCCCAGAGATACCTCTTTGACAATCGGAGTGACAAATCCTAATCTTGATTTATGCCAACTCAACAAGTACCATCGGAGACACCTGTAGAGCACCTTTATAATCACCCAATTATGTTGTGACGTTTGGTAGCACATAAAGTGTTCCTCCGGTAATCGGGAGTTGCATAATCTCATAGTCATAGGAACATGTACAAGTCATGAAGAACGCAATAGCAAAAAACTAAACGATCAAGTGCTAAGCTAACGGAATGGGTCAAGTCAATCACATCATTCTCCTAATGATGTGATCCCATTAATCAAATGACAACTCATGTCTATGGTTAGGAAACATAACCATCTTTGATTAACGAGCTAGTCAAGTAGACACTAGTGCAGAACCGGGTTATAACACTGGTTCGTAAGGCCCTTTAGTGCCGGTTCGGTAACTGGTACTAAAGGGTTCCGCACGAACCGGTGCTAAAGGGAAACCACGTGGCACGAGCCAGCTCCAGGGTCAGGGAGCCCTTTAGTACCGGTTGGTGACACCAACCGGTATTAAAAGGTTGGGGGGTTTTGGGTTTATGATTTCTTTTTCATTTAATTTTGTGTTTTCCATTTAATTCTTTTTCGTTTACTAGTATTTTACGATACTGCATATTGTACACGTTATGCATATATATAAATAGAATTTCGAGTAGAACCGATCATATATATATATATATATATATATATATATATATATATATATATATATATATATATATATATATCATCAATGTCTCACAACCACCATTAATTCACACATACACACATGTATATATATATATATACAATTAGCTAGCTATATACAATTTATCCTAATTGGTGCCTTCGGAGCCAGTGGCATTAGCCTAATTGGTGCCTTCGGAGCACGATGACAATTGGAAGTGGTTCATGGGGGCGGTAGCGGGTATTAGTATTCTCCGTTCGTATCTGTGACCTGGTCGAGCAAAAATCTCGCTATTTCCTCTTGAATTGCTTGTATGCGCTCCGTTGGTAGGAGCTTGTCCCGCACCTCTCTGAACTGTTAAGAAGGAGATCAATATGCATGTGTATTGGTTGTGTGACTAGATATAGATAATGGTGTAAAAATTGTGAATAGTGTTCTAACAAATGTACCCGTTCCTGTCTTTGAGATCTGCTCCTTTCGGACGCCATCATGCGAATGTTCTCGCAAACGTAGTATCCACACAGATCATTCCCCGGCGCCTGCTTCAGGGCCTTTACGAGAATGGAATTTGATCAGATAATAATTAATCAAGCATGATAACTAAAGAGATGGCAGCTAGCTAGCTAGTACTACTTAATTACTTACCTTGGGTCGATACCATTTCAGCTTTTGTTTCCATTGGCCTGGAGTGGCGTTGATGAACTTTGCCGAAGCCCTGCCCGCCGACAAAGAAAATGAATAAAGGGGTTATTAAATAGTTGTTATCAGGAAAAGACGAACTAATTAAATAGGCCGAGATATAGTTAATAATGATTGAAATTACCTATTTACTATCCCCTTCACGATGGTGTAGTCACTTTGTTTCTTAAGTAGTGAGTCCAGTACTTCAACTGTTCCTTCATCAATTTTAATGATTAACAAGATCCAGTAAAAACTGCATGCACACACGTTTGCATGTCTTAATTAAGCGGGCATGTATATGTAAGCAAAAATATGTAGCTAGCTAGTAAGCAAAAATAGAATTTGTAGTACAAGATAGTGTGACTCACAGGAAGTTGTAAGGAAGTAGTATATCTTCATTGTATTTGAGGCGCTTGAAGAACTCTAGCATGCTTTCCTCTACACTTGCTCGATAATATGTATCTAAGTTCCATGTGTATTCATTAATGGTATTTGGGTCAATGAACCCAATGCCATAGCGTTCACCTTTTTTCATTTCATACATCTTCATCCTGCATAATACCACGGAAAAGTATATAGTGAGGATAATTACAGGTAACGATTGATCAAAATGATCACTACAGCTAGCTTGAGACTTAAACTATAGAAATAAATCACTTACAGACAATAGCAACTGACGATAGATTTGTCGAGTGCGTCTTGATTGTATAATTGAAATAGTTCTGAATACTCAACGGACACAACTTTCTCATGGAGGTAATGATCCTTCTTGACATTCACCATGAGGGACTCTCGATTGGAAATCTTGGTAATGTTCATGTACCATTGATGCAATTCATACATTCTCGTTGGGAGCTTCTTGACCTCGTCTGGCTCGACCAAAGGTTGGCCCCGGGCATATTTCCGTTTTATTTCCTCCTCTCTAAGCAGAGACATGGGCTCGATATCGAGGAGTTGTCCAACAGTGATCTTGAGCATTTCAGCCTGCTCAATATGCTGCTCGGTTATTACCACATCGCCCATCTGGGGAACGTTAACGGTTTGCCCACAATAATATTGGGCACGCGTACTCTCATGTGTTGTTGGCACAACAAGCGGGGGGATTGATTGTGTCGCCTGTTCTCCTGGCTGGGGAACGGTTTTACTGCATTTTTTGCCAGCTAATTTGCTTGAGCTTGAGCTCGCCTCATTCTATAGATGTGCTCGATTTGACTTCCTGAGGTGGCGCTCATAGTCTGTTTCAACAGGCTTGGGAGCTGGTGCTCTAGCCATACGAATGAAGTGGTCAATCTTTTCCTCAGGCACTTTCTCCCTTGGCGGCGGTGGCGGTTTCGGCAAAATGGGCTTCCACATGGGCCTTCACTATGGCTGCGTTTTCCTCCTCGGACTTGTCATAAGGCCTCTGCGAAAGAGGCGCGAGGCTTGGACCATATTGAAATCGCTTGCCTCTGCCTGTACCTCCCGTACTACCTCGACTTGTACCGCTACACACCATAGCTGCGGCGGCTCTCTTTCATGATTGCTGAGGCGGCGGAGACGGCTGACGTGGCCGAGTTGGAGGAGGAGGAGTGGCCTGAAGCTCTGCCAGACTTGGAGGAGGAGTGGCCTGAAGTTGTGCCGGACTTGGAGGAGGAGTGGTCTGACGCTATGTCGGACTTGGAGGAGGAGTGGCCTGACGCTTTGCCAGACTTGGAGGAGGAGGAGTGGCCTGATGCGTTGGTGGACTTGAAGGAGCGGGAGTCTGCTGACTCGGTGGCGGACTTCAACGAGGAGTCGGCTGACGCGGTGTCGGTGGCCTTCGAAAGATGATGCAATCCTTTCTCCATAGGATGATACGATGTTTGGCCTCTCCCAGTGTGTGCTCCTCGTCACCTCCAGGAATGTCAAGCTCTAGCCCCGAATATTGGTCCACCACCTCATCAACCAAGACACGAGCATAGCCCGCTGGAATCGGGTTGCAATGGAAGGTTGCCTCGGGGGGATTTGTAAAAGCAACGGCGTCCGCCACCTTCATGGATATGTTCTTCATTTTGAAGTGTAGCTCGCAGTTAGTGTTCTCCATGATGTCATCCACGGGGTATCTATCCAGCAATGCGTCACCCGGGCCGGAACCCACGCTGCTTCTTGGCATGGATGGGACGGTGCTATCCAATGCTGGATCATCCGCTAGCTGCTGCCGCTGCTAAGACCCCCTTTGCTGGCTAAGTGAGTCGATCTGCTCCTGCTGCCGCTGGAATTTGACTGCCAAGTCTGCATGCGCTGATTCTAGGCCTTGAAGGTGTTCATAGTCCTACTTCCTCTGCTCCTCCTCCATCTTCCTCTTCTTCTCCTCCACAATCTTCCTTCTCGCACGGGTTCTGTAGTCGGCGTTCCAGTCCGAAAACCCCTCATACCATGGAATAACGCCCTTGCCTCGTGTTCTTCCCGGGTGTTCAGTATTTCCCAGGGCACGCGTAAGCTCATCGTTCTCTCTGTTGGGCTCGAACACCCCCGATCGAGCCTCTTCTATTGCAACAAGTATCTTATCTTCGGCTCCGTTCAGACATGCCTTCTTCAAAACTAAGCCTGTCTTCGGGTCCAACTCCCCCCCATGCGCATAGAACCAAGTCCTGCACCTGGGGGGCCAGCTCAATGTAACTGGAGTGACACCTACACCCTCCATCTCTTTCTCAGACTTATCCCACTTAGGCATTGCCACCGCGTAGCCACCTGGCCCCAGCTTATGGAACTTATCCTTTTTTGCGGCATTGGCCTTGTTTATTCTCGACCGTTCCTTAGATAATTCCGATTCCTTGAATTTCACGAAATCATCCCAATGAGCACTTTGCTTCTCTAGTGTTCCCTTGAATACTGGAGTCTTCCTTCCTCCCTTGACGTACTTGTCCCATACACGTTTCTTGTGGTTGTTGAATGCAACCGCCATCTTCCTAAGAGAAGCGTCCTTGACTTTCTCCACATCTGCATTTGTGAAATGATCTGTTAGGGTGAAATGTTCCATGAGAGTTTCCCAAACAGAACTTTTTGTCTGTCGTCGACAAAAGTAAGATCTGGACGTGGCTTTGCTGGCTCTCTCCATTCTTGAAGGGAGATCGGGAGTTGGTCCTTCACAAGAACTCCGCACTGACGAATGAACTTGTCCACAATCTTCTTAGGCGGCTAATGGTTCGCCATTAGGTTTGATGGCCTCGATATTGTACTTTACGCCGTCCTTCAACTTTTTGTTCGGGCCTCGTACTGTCCTGCTGCCTAAAGATTTGCTCGATCCGGATGGCTGAAAGAAGAAAGATCGATTCGTTAATATATCTTAAAGTCATTTAAAACATGTGATGATCACCAGATGCCTGCTTATATAAATATACCTCGCCGGTCTTTGTTGTTTCAAGATCAACATTTTTTGTGATCCTCTAACATGCACTGCAACTTCTTCTTCTCCAAATCACTTGCGCAGTTTCTCTTTGCACCGGCAATGGCCCGACCTAGATCATCAATGGGCTCATCTGATGCCTCTTCTTCAGCTTCTTCACGCATTGCCGGCTCAGCTTCTTCCCGCATTACCGGCTCAGCTTCTTCCCCCATTGTTGTATCATCGTATTCAGGGAACACATGGCTAGGATAGCTGTCGTCGTCCTCTTCTTCTTCATTGTCTTCCATCATAACCCCTCTTTCTCCGTGCTTGGTCCAAACATTATAGTGGGGCGCGAAACCGAACTTAAACAGGTGGACGTGAATGGTTCTTGACTTAGAGTAATTTAGATCATTCTTACAGCCAGCACATGGACAAGGCATAAAACCATCCGCCCACTTGTTTGCCTCAGCCGCAAGCAGAAAATTTTGCACGCCATTAATGAACTCGGGAGAGCATCGGTCATCGTACATCCATTGTCGGCTCATCTTCATTACACAACACCAAAAAATACCAAATTAATACAAGTTCATACATAAAGTTCATACAACACTTAAATGCAATAAACAAATAACTCTCTAGCTAAAGAATTTAAATGCAACAACAAATGTGATCAAGATCACAACTAAGGTAACAATTGATCCAACAGCATAATGATACCAAGCCTCACGAACGGCATATTTTCTAATCTTTCTAATCTTCAAGCGCATTTTCTCCATCTTAATCTTGTGATCATCGACGACATCAGCAACATGCAACTCCAATTCCATCTTCTCCCCCTCAATTCTTTTCAATTTTTCCTTCAAATCCTCGTTTTCTCTTTCAACTAAATTTAACCTCTAGACAATAGGGTCGGTTGGAATTTCCGGTCAACTACCTCCTACATACAAATATCTATGTCAACGATGGGCATAATTTGTCATAAACACGAAATGCAACAGATAGTTTTAAAAGAGAATATACCACATCCGAATCATAACCCGGACGAGGGCCGACGGGGACGGATATCAAAACCATGGCACTATGTATAACAAACAACGTATGGGTAAGATAATTATATGAGTAACTATATATCCAAATCACACAAACATCAATTTTTTTATATAAAACATTCATGAACAAGAGGCTCACCACAAGGTGGTGCCGGCGACGGGACGTTGCGGGCGATCAACGGTGGTTACGACGGAGATTTAGAAGGCACTAAGTAAACCACACCTACATATGCAAACTAAGTGTTATTTTTGACCTCAAATTGCATAAAAATCAAATACTAGCACACACACACACACACACACACACATATATATATATATATATATATATATATATATATATATATATATAATTCCTCCCAAATTACTAAACTCACAAATCAATCACTATGTAAAGCATTGCAAGAGCTAATCTAGCAATGAGAGATGAAAGGACAAAGTTGCTAACCTTTTTGATCATTTGAATGGATGGGGGCCTTCAAATCTTGACAAATTTTGGGCAAAATGTGTGATGAGCTTGAGAGGAAGAGGGAAATAACAGAGAGGAGAGGGGAAAGGGGAAGAACAGAGCGAGCATGGGTGGACGAAGGGTTTATGTAGGATGACCTTTAGTACTGGTTCGTGATACGAACCGGTACAAAAGGTGCTGGAGGGGCCCCAGACTGACAACATCCTGCCACCACTCACTTTAGTACCGGTTTGTGGCACGAACCGGTGCTAAAGGTTCGCCACGAACCGGTACTAATGATGTCCGCCCGCCTAGCCGTTGGAACCGGCACTAATGGACACATTAGTGTCGGCTCAAATTCAAACCAGCACTAATGTGCTTCACATTTGACCCTTTTTCTACTAGTGAGAGGCATACTAGTGCCACTCTGTTTGTCTATGTATTCACACATGTATTAAGTTTCCGGTTAATACAATTCTAGCATGAATAATATAAATTTATCATGATATGAGGAAATAAATAATAACTTTATTATTGCCTCTAGGGCATATTTCCTTCAGTCTCCCACTTGCACTAGAGTCAATAATCTAGATTACACAGTAATGATTCTAACACCCATGGAGTCTTGGTGCTGATCATGTTTTGCTCATGGAAGAGGCTTAGTCAACGGGTCTGCAACCTTCAGATCCGTATGTGATAACCCACAAGTATAGGGGATTGCAACAGTTTTCGATAAGTAAAAGTGTCGAACCCAACGAGGAGCTAAAGGCAGAACAAATATTCCCTCAAGTTCTATCGACCACCGATACAACTCTACGCACGCTTGATGTTCGCTTTACCTAGAACAAGTATGAAACTAGAAGTACTTTGTAGGTGTTGTTGGATAGGTTTGCAAGATAATAAAGAGCATGCAAATAAAAAGTAGGGACTGTTTAGATAAAGACACAACTAAATTAGTTTTAGTAAAGAGCTTTTTGTTACGAGAAAGTTATTTGTCCCTAGGAAATTGATAACTAGACCGGTAATCATCATTGCAATTTTATATGGGGGAGAGACATAAGCTAACATACTTTATCTACTTGGATCATATGCACTTATGATTGGAACTCTAGCAAGCGTCTGCAACTACTAAAGATCATTAAGGTAAAACCCAACCATAGCATTAAAGCATCAAGTCCTCTTTATACCATACGCAACAACCCCCTTACTCGGGTTTGTGTTTCAGTCACTCACGCAACCCACTATAAGCGAATCATGAATGTATTGCAACACCCTACATCGGTGATCCCTCATGCTTGCGCAACACGGAGAGCACCCTAGGACAACACCAATAATAAAACATGCAACTCAAACCAATCTTGATCATCAAATAGCCCATAGGACAAAATGGATCTACTCAAACATCATAGGATAGCCATATATCATTGGGAAATAATATATAGTGTTGAGCACCATGTTTAAGTAGAGATTACAGCGGGTAAGAGAGAGGTTACACCGCTGCATAGAGGGGGGAAGAGTTGGTGATGATGGCGGTGAAGTTGTTGGTGAAGATTGCGGTGATGATGATGGCCACGGCAGCGTTCCGGCGCCACCGGAAGAGAAGGGGAGAGGGGGCCCCTTCGCCTTCTTCTTCCTTGACCTCCTCCCTAGATGGGAGAAGGGTTTCCCCTCTGGTCCTTGGACTCCATGGCGTGGGAGGGGCGAGATCCCCTCCGAGATTGGATCTATCTCTCTGTCTCTCCCTGTTTTTGCGTTCTCAGATTCTACCCTTTCACCGTTTCTTATATTCCCGGAGAATCGTAACTCCGATTGGGCTGAAATTTTAACACGATCTCTATCCAGATATTAGCTTTCTTGCGGGGAAAGAAGGGCATCAACCGCCTTACGGGGTGTCCATGAGGGTCAGGGGCGCACCCAGGGGGTGGGGCGTGCCCCCCTGCCTCGTGCCTCCCTCGGGCACCGTCTCGCGTGGATTTTTCTTCCCAAAAATCATATATATTCCAAAAAAATATCCTTCAGTTTTTATCCTGTTTGGACTCCGTTTGATTTGGATATTCTGCGAAACAAAAAACATGCAACAAACAGGAACTGGCACTGGGCACTGGATCAATATGTTAGTCCCAAAAATAGTATAAAAAGTTGCCAAAAGTATATGAAAGTTGTAGAATATTGGCATGGAACAATCAAAAATTATAGGTACGATGGAGACGTATCAGCATCCCCAAGCTTAATTCCTGCTCATCCTCGAGTAGGTAAATGATAAAAAAGATTATTTTTGATGTGGAATGCTATCTAGCATAATCTTGATCACATATCTAATCATGGCATGAATATTAAGATACGAGTGATTCAAAGCAATAGTCTATCATTTGACATAAAAACAATAATACTTCAAGCTTACTCATAAAGCAATCATGTCTTTTCAAAATAACAAGTCCAAAGAAAGTTATCCCTACAAAATCATATAGTCTGGCTATGCTCCATCTCCACCACACAAAATATTCACATCATGCACAACCCCGATGACAAGCCGAGCAATTGGTTCATACTTTTTAACGCGCTTCAGCTTTTTCAACCCTCACGCAATACATGAGCATGAGCCATGGACATAGCACTATAGGTGGAATAGAATATGATGGTGGAGGTTGTGTGGAGAAGACAAAAAGGGAGAAAGTCTCACATCAACATGGCTAATCAACGGGCTATGGAGATGCCCATCAATTGATATCAATGTGAGGAGTAGGGATTGCCATGCAACGGATGCACTAGAGCTATAAGTGTATGAAAGCTCAAACTGAAACTAAGTGGGTGTGCATCCAACTTGCTTGCTCATGAAGACCTCGGGCATTTGAGGAAGCCCATCATCGGAATATACAATCCAAGTTCTATAATGAAAATTCCCACTAGTATATGAAAGTGATAACTCAACAGACTCTCTATATGAATAACATGGTGCTACTTTGAAGCACAAGTGTGGTAAAAGGATAGTAACATTGCCCCCTTTTTTTGCAGGCTTCTTTGCCCCCCTTTTTTATTTAGGCTTCTTTGGCCTCTTTTTTTTGTCGGGCAATGCTCTAATAATGATGATCATCACACTTTTATTTACTTACAACTCAATATTACAACTCGATACTAGAACAAAGATATGACTTTATATGAATGCCTCCGGCGGTGTACTGGGATGTGCAATGATCTAGCGTAGCAATGACATCAAAAAACGGAAAAGCCATGAAAACATCATGCTAGCTATCTTACAATCATGCAAAGAAATATGACAATGAATGCTCAAGTCATGTATATGATGATGATGGAAGTTGCATGGCAATATAGGTATGGTGGCTGTTTTGAGGAAGATATAAGGAGGCTTATGTGTGACAGAGCGTATCATATCACGGGGTTTGGATGCACCGGCGAAGTTTGCACCAACTCTCGAGGTGAGAAAGGGCAATGCACGGTACCGAAGAGGCTAGCAATGATGGAAGGGTGAGAGTGCATATAATCCATGGACTCAACATTAGTCATAAAGAACTCACATACTTATTACAAAAGTTTATCAGCCCTTGAAGCAAAGTACTACTACGCGTGCCCCTAGGGGGATAGATTGGTAGGAAAATACCATCGCTCATCCCCGACCGCCACTCATAAGGAAGACAATCAATAAATACCTCGTGCTCCGACTTCATTACATAACAGTTCACCATACGTGCATGCTACGGGAATCACAAACCTCAACACAAGTATTTCTACTAATCCACAACTACCCACTAGCACGACTCTAATAGCACCATATTTATATCGCAAAACTATTGCAAGGAATCAAACATATCATATTCAATGATCTACAAGTTTTATGTAGGATTTTATGACTAACCATGTGAATGATCAGTTCCTGTCATCTATCTAAATAGATATAAGTGAAGCAAGAGAGTTTAATTCTTTCTACAAAAGATATGCCCACACTCTAACAAATATAAGTGAAGCAAAAGAGCATTCTACAAATGGCGGTTGTCTAAGTAAAGAGAAACAGGCAATCCAAACTTTAAATGATATAAGTGAAGCACATGAAGCATTCTATAAAGCCATACTCAAAAGATAGAAGTGAAGTGCATAGAGCATTCTATAAATCAACCAAGGACTATCTCATACCAGCATGGTGCATAAAAGGAAAGTGAAAACTAAATGCAAAAGACGCTCCAAGATTGCACATATCGCATGAACAAAACGAATCCGGAAACATACCGATACTTGTTGAAGAAATATGGGATGCCTTCCGGGGCATCCCCAAGCTTAGACACTTGAATCTCCTTGAACATTTACTTTGGGTGCCTAGGTCATCCCCAAGCTTGAGCTCTTGCCTCTCTTCCTTCTTCTCACATCGAGACCTTCTCGATCATCGAACAATTCATCCACACAAAACTTCAATAGAAAACTCGGTAAGATCCGTTAGTATAATAAAGCAAATCACTACTCTAAGTACTGTTGAAAACCAATTCATATTTTGTTTTTGCATTGTAGCTAATGTAATATAACTTTTACATGGCTTAATCCACTGATATAAATTGATAGTTTCATCAAAACAAGCAAACTATGCATCAAAAACAGAATCTGTCAAAAAATAGAACAGTTTGTAGCAATCTGAACATTCACCATACTTCTGATACTTGAAAAATTCTACCAAAATTAGGAAAAATAAAAAATTTGTATAGAAAGACAGTGAAAAAGTAATCAGAACCATTTGACATTCCAGTAAAAAATTAAAATCGCGCACAACAGCCAAAGTTTCTGTCCTGCACCGCACAAACCAACAAGTATTGTAAACATCCTAAAGGCAAACCTTGGCACATTATTTTATAATACAATGGAATTGTACAAGGGGATACTTATTTTTGTTGAAAAGTTTCTGTAATCAAGATTCACAAAGTTTCCGTGAGCATGAACAAAGTTCAAGGCTAGCTCCCACTTCAACAATGCTTGTCTTTCTCACTTTCGCTTTTCTTTTTGAAAAGTTTCGGGTTACCTTCTTTATTTTTTTGTTTTAAAACTATATGAAAGCACTCAACATAAATAAATGACTCTCTAAAACTTCCGGGTTGTCTCCCTGGCAGCGCTTTCTTTAAATCCATTAAGCTAGGCATATAGTGCTCAAGTAGCGAATCCACCCGGATCCCAAGGTATATCAAAGCCAATTTTAATTAGCAATGATTTGTAATTTAGTAGTGAGCACAAAGTAACATATATCATGCAACAACGAAGTCTAACTCTCTTCCTATGCATAGGCATGTCATAAAAGAACAATTCATGCACACAAAGTAAAGGCCAATGCATAGTATAAACAGTTTCTTGCAATTTTATCGTGTGGGAAACATAGAGAGGTGGAGATATAGTTCCTCTCTCATAATAATTGCAAGTAGGAGCAACAAGCACATGCATATTATATCTATCAAAATCATCATGTGTAGTAGTAAAAGGCAACCCATCAATATAATCCTTAATAAGCACAAACTTCTCTGATATAGTGTAGTTTGGAGAATTCAAAAAGATAATAAGACTATCATGTGTGGGTGCAATAGCAACAATTTCATGTTTAACATAAGGAACTATAGCAAGTTCATCTCCATAAGCATAATTCATATTGGCATCTTCGCCACAAGCATAGCAAGCATCATCAAAAAGGGATATTTCAAAAGAATCAACGGGATCATAGCAATTATCATAGCATTCATCCTTCGGTAAGCACAAAGGGAAATTAAAAAATGTATGAGTTGAAGAGTTACTCTCATCAGAAGGTGGGCACGGGTGATCAATCCGCTCTTCCTCCTTTTGTTCTTCTCTCTCCCCCTCATCTTTTTCATCCAATGAGCTCACAGCTTCATCAATTTCTTATTCCATAGACTCCTGCAAAATATTAGTCTCTTCTTGGACAGTGGAGACTTTCTCAATAAATGCATCAGCGGAGTTGAATTCATAATTGGCATAGCAATATTTAAGGATAGCTAAATTTTTAGGTCTATAAAAAGCATCATAAAGATTTCAAACTCTTTGAACATAGATTCAATTTCATAAGCACCCATAAAAGCAACAAGTTCTTCTATTTGTTCCACATCATAGTAATCATATATATCTCTAGCATAAGAAGCCAAGGTTTCATTATCATTAAATTCGCATGAAAACGGAAGGTGTGGAGTCTTCATCCTAGAGCAACAAGTATAATCATATCTCATGCATAGTTGCCTAGCATACCAATACAACACATAAATTTGATCCCATAATAGTTTCCCTTTTTGAGTTAAGCGATAATCCTTAAAGTATTCATGTTGATCCAACGTGTCTCCCATTACCAAATTGAATGGGGTTTTCTCTGGATTATCAAAGTAGTACATAATATCTGTCACAAAATGGGCATCGAGGGTTTTAGGAGGTTCCTCATCCCCGTGAGCAGCAAGTACACCTAATTTTTTTGGTATTTCGTGTTCCATATCCATAACTAAAGATAAAGAACAACTAAGAACAGCAAATAAAAATTACTTAGTGATAAAGCAAACAAGCACACACGAGAATATTCACCCCACACTATTGCTCCCTGGCAACGGCGCCAGAAAAAGGTCTTGATAACCCACAAGTATAGGGGATCGCAACAGTTTTCGATAAGTAAGAGTGTCGAACCCAACGAGGAGCTAAAGGCAGAACAAATACTCCCTCAAGTTCTATCGACCACCGATACAACTCTACGCACGCTTGATGTTCGCTTTACCTAGAACAAGTATGAAACTAGAAGTACTTTGTAGGTGTTGTTGGATAGGTTTGCAAGATAATAAAGAGCGCGCAAATAAAAAGGAGGGACTGTTTAGATAAAGACACAACTAAATTAGTTTTAGTAAAGAGCTTTTTGTTACGAGAAAGTTATTTGTCCCTAGGCAATCGATAACTAGACCGCTAATCATTATCGCAATTTTATATGGGGGAGAGGCATAAGCTAACATACTTTCTCTACTTGGATCATATGCACTTATGATTGGAACTCTAGCAAGCATCCGCAACTACTAAAGATCATTAAGGTAAAACCCAACCATAGCATTAAAGCATCAAGTCCTCTTTATCCCATACGCAACAACCCCCTTACTCGGGTTTGTGTTTCAGTCACTCACGCGACCCACTATAAGCGAATCATGAACGTATTGCAACACCCTACAGCGGGCATCCCTTCACGCTTGCGCGACACGAAGAGCACCATAGGACAGCACCAATAATAAAACATGCAACTCAAACCAATCTTGATCATCAAATAGCCCATAGGACAAAACAGATCTACTCAAACATCATAGGATAGCCATACATCATTGGGAAATAATATATAGCGTTGAGCACCATGTTTAAGTAGAGATTATAGCGGGTAAGAGAGAGGTTACACCGCTGCATAGAGGGGGGAAGAGTTGGTGATGATGGCGGTGAAGTTGTTGGTGAAGATTGTGGTGATGATGATGGCCACGGCAGCATTCCAGCGCCACCGGAAGAGAAGGGGAGAGGGGGCCTCTTCGTATTCTTCTTCCTTGACCTCCTCCCTAGATGGGAGAAGGGTTTCCTCTCTGGTCCTTGGCCTCCATGGCGTGGGAGGGGTGAGAGCCCCTCCAAGATTGGATCTGTCTCTCTGTCTCTCTGTGTGTCCGCGTTCTCAGATTCTACCCTTTCACCGTTTCTTATATTCCCGGAGATCTGTAACTCCGATTGGGATGAAATTTTAACATGATATCTATCCAGATATTATCTTTCTTGCGGCGAAAGAAGGGCATCAACCGCCTGGCCACGAGGGTCAGGGGCGCACCCCAGGGCGCGCCCCCTGCCTCGTGCCTCCCTCGGGCACCTTCTCGCATGGATTTTTCTTTCCCAAAATCATATATATTCCAAAAAAATATCAGTCGGTTTTTATCCCGTTTGGACTCCATTTGATATGGATATTCTACGAAACAAAAAACATGCAACAAACAGGAATTGGCACTGGGCACTGGATCAATATGTTAGTCCCAAAAATAGTATAAAAAGTTGCCAAAAGTATATGAAAGTTGTAGAATATTGGCATGGAACAATCAAAAATTATAGATACGATGGAGACGTATTAGTATGTATCTTGCAAATCTCTATGTCTCCCACCTGGACTTGATCCCAGATGTAGTTGAAGTGTCTTTTGATGTGCTTGGTTCTCTTGTGAAATCTGGATTCCTTTGCCAAGGCAATTGCACCAGTATTGTCACAAAAGATTTTCATTGGACCCGATGCACTAGGTATGACACCTAGATCGGATATGAACTCCTTCATCCAGACTACTTCATTCGCTGCTTCCGAAGCAGCAATGTACTCCGCTTCACATGTAGATCCCGCCACGACGCTTTGTTTAGAACTGCTCCAACTGACAGCTCCACTGTTCAATATAAACACGTATCTGGTTTGCGATTTAGAATCGTCCGGATCAGTGTCAAAGCTTGCATCAACGTAACCATTTACGATGAGCTCTTTGTCACCTCCATAAATGAGGAACATATCCTTAGTCCTTTTCAGGTATTTCAGGATGTTATTGACCGCTGTCCAGTGATCCACTCCTGGATTACTTTGGTACCTCCCTACTAAACTAATAGCAAGGCACACATCAGGTCTGGTACACAGCATTGCATACATGATAGAGCCTATGGCTAAAGCATAGGGAACATCTTTCATGTTCTCTCTATCTTCTGCAGTGGTCGGGCATTGAGCCTTACTCAACTTCACACCTTGTAACACAGGTAAGAACCCTTTCTTTGCCTGATCCATTTTGAACTTCTTCAAAACTTTGTCGTGAAAGTCCAATTAAGCGTCTTGATCTATCTCTATAGATCTTGATGCCCAATATGTAAGCAGCTTCACCGAGGTCTTTCATTGAAAAACTCTTATTCAAATATCCTTTTATGCTATCCAGAAATTCTATATCATTTCCAATCAACAATATGTCATCCACATATAATATTAGAAATGCTACAGAGCTCCCACTCACTTTCTTGTAAATACAGGCTTCTCCAAAAGTCTGTATAAAACCATATGCTTTGATCACACTATCAAAATGTTTATTCCAACTCCGAGAGGCTTGCACTAGTCCATAAATGGATCGCTGTAGCTTGCACACTTTGTTAGCACCCTTTTGATCGATAAAACCTTCAGGTTGCATCATATACAACTCTTCTTCCAGAAATCCATTCAGGAATATAGTCTTTACATCCATTTGCCAAATTTCATAATCATAAAATGCGATAATAGCTAACATGATTCAGACGGACTTAAGTATCGCTACGGGTGAGAAGGTCTCATCGTAGTCAACTCCTTGAACTTGTCGAAAACCTTTCGCAACAAGTTGAGCTTTATAGACAGTAACATTACCATCAACGTCTGTCTTCTTCTTGAAGATCCATTTGTTCTCGATGGCTTGCTGATCATCGGGCAAGTCAACCAAAGTCCATACTTTGTTCTCATACATGGATCCCATCTCAGATTTCATGGCCTTAAGCCATTTTGCGGAATCTGGGCTCATCATTGCTTCCTCATAGTTCGTAGGTTCGTCATGGTCTAGTAACATGACCTCCAGAACATGATTACCGTACCACTCTGGTGCGAATCTTACTCTGGTTGACCTACGAGGTTCGGTAGTAACTTGATCTGAAGTTTCATGATCATTATCATTAGCTTCCTCACTAATTGGTGTAGGTGTCATAGGTACCAGTTTCTGTGATGAAATACTTTCCAATAAGGTAGCAGGTACCGTTACCTAATCAAGTTCTACTTTCCTCCCACTCACTTCTTTCGAGAGAAACTCCTTCTCTAGAAAGGATCCATTTTTAGCAATGAAAGTCTTGCCTTCGGCTCTGTGATAGAAGGTGTACCCAACTATTTCTTTTGGGTATCCTATGAAGACACATTTCTCCGATTTGGTTCGAGCTTATCGGGTTGAAGTTTTTTCACATAAGCATTGCAGCCCCAAACTTTAAGAAACAACAACTTTGGTTTTTTTGCCGAACCACAGTTCATAAGGAGTCGTCTCAACGGATTTAGATGGTGCCCTATTTAATGTGAATGCAGCCGTCTCTAAAGTATAACCCCAAAATGATAGTGGTAAATCAGTAAGAGACATCATAGATCGCACCATATCTAGTAAAGTACGATTATGACCTTCGGACACACCATTACGCTGTGGTGTTCCAAATGGCGTTAGTTGCGAAACTATTCTGCATTGTTTCAAATGAAGACTAAATTCGTAACTCAAATATTCTCCTCCACGATCAGATCGTAGAAACTTTATTTTCTTGTTACGATGATTTTCTACTTCACTCTGAAATTCTTTGAACTTTTCAAATGTTTTAGACTTTTGTTTCATCAAGTAGATATACCCATATCTACTCAAATCATCCATGAAGGTGAGAAAATAACGATATCCGCCGCAAGCCTCAATGTTCATCGGGCCACATACATCAGTATGTATGATTTCAAACAATTCTGTTGCTCGCTCCATAGTTCCGGAGAATGGCGTTTTAGTCATCTTGCCCATGAGGCACAGTTCACAAGTACCAAGTGATTCCAAAAGTCCATCAAAATGGAGTTTCTTCATGCGCTTTATACCAATATGACCTAAATGGCTGTGCCACAAATAAGTTGCACTATGATTATCAACTCTGCATCTTTTAGCTTCAATACTATGAATATGTGTATCTCCACTATCGAGATTCAAGAATAGACCACTCTTTAAGGGTGCATGACCATAAAAGATATTACTCATATAAATAGAACAACCATTATTCTCTAATTTAAATGAATAACCATCTCGGATCAAACAAGATCCAGATATAATGTTCATGCTCAACACTGGCACCAAATAACAATTATTCAGGTCTAATACTAATCCCGAAGGTAGATGTAGAGGTAGCGTGCCGACCGCGATCACATCGACTTTTGAACCATTTCCCACGCGCATCGTCACCTCGTCCTTTGCCAATCTTCGCTTAATCCGTAGTCCCTGTTTGGAGTTGCAAATATTAGCAACAGAAGTAGTATCAAATACCCAGGCACTACTGCGAGAATTAATAAGGTACACATCAATAACATGTATATCACATATACCTTTGTTCACCTTGCCATCCTTCTTATCCGCCAAATACTTGGGGCAGTTCCGCTTCCAGTGACCAGTCTGTTTGCAGTAGAAGCACTCAATCTCAGGCTTAGGTCCAGACTTGGGTTTCTTCTCTCGAGCAGCAACTTGTTTGCCGCTCTTCTTGAAGTTCCCTGTCTTCTTCCCTTTACCCCTTTTCTTGAAACTGGTGGTCTTCTTAACCATCAACACTTGATGCTCCTTCTTGATTTCTACCTTCGCAGCCTTTAGCATTGCGAAGAGCTCGGGAATTGTCTTATCCATCCCTTGCATGTTATAGTTCATCATGAAGCTCTTGTAGCTTGGTGGCAGTGATTTAAGAACTCTGTCAATGATACTATCAACATGAAGATTAACTCCTAGTTGAGTCAAGTGGTTATGGTACCCAGACATTCTGAGTATATGTTCACTGATAGAACTATTCTCCTCCATCTTGCAGCTATAGAACTTATTGGAGTTTTCATATCTATCAATACGGGCATTTGCTTGAAATATTAACTTCAACTCCTGGAACATCTCATATGCTCCATGACGTTCAAAACGTCATTGAAGTCCCAGTTCTAAGTCGTAAAGCATGGCACACTGAACTATCGAGTAGTCATCAGCTTTGCTCTGCCAGATGTTCATAACTTCTGGTGTTGCTCCTGCAGCAGGTTTGGCACCTAGCGGTGCTTCCAGGACGTAATTCTTCTATGCAGCAGTGAGGATAATCCTCAAGTTACGGACCCAGTCCGTGTAATTGCTACCATCATCTTTCAACTTTGCTTTCTCAAGGAACGCATTAAAATTCAACGGAACAACAACACGGGCCATCTATCTACAATAACATAAACATGCAAAATACTATTAGGTACTAAGTTCATGATAAATTAAAGTTCAGTAAATCAATTTATTAAAGAACTCCCAATTAGATAGACATCCCTCTAATCATCTAAGTGATCACATGATCCATATCAACTAAACCATGTCCGATCATCACGTGAGATGGAGTAGTTTTCAATGGTGAACATCACTATGTTGATCATATCTTCTATATGATTCACACTTGACCTTTCGGTCTCCAGTGTTCCGAGGCCATATCTACATATGCTAGGCTCGTCAAGTTTAACCTGAGTATTCTGCATGTGCAAAACTGGCTTGCACCCGTTGTATGTGAACGCAGAGCTTATCACACCCGATCATCACGTGGTGTCTCGGCACGACAAACTTTCGCAATGGTGCATACTCAGGGAGAAAACTTGTACCTTGAAATTTAGTGAGAGATCATCTTATAATGCTACCGTCGATCTAAGCAAAATAAGATGCATAAAAGATAAACATCACATGCAATCAATATAAGTGATATGATATGGCCATCATCATCTTGTGCTTGTGATCTCCATCTCCGAAGCACCGTCATGATCACCATTGTCACCGGTGCGACACCTTGATCTCCATCATAGCATCGTTGTTGTCTCGCCAACTATTGCTTCTACGACTATCGCTACCGCTTAGTGATAAAGTAAAGAAATTACATGGCGATTGCATTGCATACAGTAAAGCGACAACCATATGGCTCCTGCCAGTTGTCAATAACTCTATTACAAAACATGATCATCTCATACAACAAAATATAGCACCATGTCTTGACCATATCACATCACAACATGCCCTACAAAAACATGTTAGACGTCCTCTACTTTGTTGTTGCAAGTTTTACGTGGCTGCTACGGGCTGAGCAAGAACCGTTCTTACCTATGCATCAAAACCACAACGATAGTTTGTCAAGTTATAGTGTTGTTTTAACCTTCTCAAGGACCGGGCATAGCCATACTTGGTTCAACTAAAGTTGGAGAAACTGACACCCGCCAGCCACCTGTTTGCAAAGCACGTCAGTAGAACCAGTCTGGCGTAAGCGTACGCGTAATGTCGGTCTGGGCCGCTTCATCCAACAATACCGTCAAACCAAAGTGTGACATGCTGGTAAGCAGTATGTCTTATATCGTCCACAACTCACTTGTGTTCTACTTGTGCATATAACATCTACGCATAAACCTAGTTCGGATGCCACTTTGGGAAACGTAGTAATTTCAAAAAATTTCCTACGCACATAAAGGATCATGGTGATCCATAGCAACGAGAGGGGAGAGTGTGTCCACATACCCTCGTAGACCAAAAGCGAAAGCGTTAGCACAACGCGGTTGATGTAGTCGTACGTCTTCACGATCCGACAGATCCAAGTACCGAACGCACGGCACTTCCAAGTTCAGCACACGTTCAGCTTGATGATGTCCCACGAACTCCGATCCAATAGAGCTTCACGGGAGAGTTTCATCAGCACGACGGCGTGATGACGGTGATGATGATGCTACCGATGCAGGGCTTCACCTAAGCACCGTTACGATATAATCGAGGTGGATTATGGTGGAGGGGGGCACCGCACACGGCTGGAGTAGATCAATAGATCAACTTGTGTGTCTAGAGGTGCCCCTGCCCCCGTATATAAAGGAGCAAGGGCGGGAGGCCGGCCGTCCCTAGAGGACGCGCCAGGAGGAGGAATCCTCCTCCTAGTAGGAGTAGGATTCCCCTCTTTCCTACTCCTACTAGGAGGGGGAAAGGAAGGGGGATAGGGAGAAGGAAAGGGGGGCGCCGCCCCCCCTCTCCTAGTCCAATTCGGACTAGAGGGGGAGGGGCGCGCGGCCTGCCCTAGTCCAGCCCTCTCTCTCCACTAAGGCCCATAAGGCCCACTCTTTCTCCCGGGGGGTTCCGGTAACCCTCCGGCACTCCAGTTTTCTCCGAAACCACCCGGAACACTTCTGGTGTCCGAATATAGTCGTCCAGTATATCAATCTTTATGTCTCGACCATTTCGAGACTCCTCGTCATGTCCGGGATCATATCTGGGACTCTGAACTACCTTTGGTACATCAAAACACAAAAACTCATAATACCGATCGTCACCAAACTTTAAGCGCGCGGACCCTACGGGTTCGAGAATTATGTAGACATGACCGAGTCACGTCTCCGGTCAATAACCAATAGCGGAACCTGGATGTTCATATTGGCTCCCACATATTCTACGAAGATATTTATTGATCAAACCGCATAACAACATACGTTGTTCCCTTTGTCATCGGTATGTTACTTGCCCGAGATTCGATCGTCGGTATCTCAATACCTCATTCAATCTCGTTATCAGCAAGTCTCTTTACTTGTTCCGTAATACATCATCCCGCAACTAAGTCATTAGTTACAATGCTTGCAAGGCTTATAGTGATGTGCATTACCAAGTGGGCCCAGAGATACCTCTCCGACAATCGGAGTGACAAATCCTAATCTTGATTTATGCCAACTCAACAAGTACCATCGGAGACACCTGTAGAGCACCTTTATAATCATCCATTTACGTTGTGACGTTTTGTAGCACACAAAGTGTTCCTCCGGTAATCGGGAGTTGCATAATCTCATAGTCATAGGAACATGTATAAGTCATGAAGAAAGCAATAGCAAAAAACTAAATGATCAAGTGCTAAGCTAACGGAATGGGTCAAGTCAATCACATCATTCTCCTAATGATGTGATCCCATTAATCAAATGACAACTCATGTCTATGGTTAGGAAACATAACCATCTTTGATTAACGAGCTAGTCAAGTAGAGGCATACTAGTGACACTCTGTTTGTCTATGTATTCACACATGTACTGAGTTTCCGATTAATACAATTCTAGCATGAATAATAGACATTTATCATGATATGAGGAAATAAATAATAACTTTATTATTGCCTCTAGGGCACATTTCCTTCAGTCTCCCACTTGCACTAGAGTCAATAATCTAGATTACATAGTAATGATTCTAACACCCATGGAGTCTTGGTGCTGATCATGTTTTACTCGTGGAAGAGGCTTAGTCAATGGGTCTGCAACGTTCTTGTGTTCAAGCCGAGTCTCGATTATCATAGATTCTTGTGTTCAAGCCGAGGGCGAGTCAACGACCAGCTGGGTGCGCCGGGTCTCGATTATCATAGATTCTTTAGATAATATCAACGTCGGCTTAGCGGTTTTAATGTTGGAGAAAAATTGCCGTTTCATTCTACTCAAGCAGAAGCTGGGACGGCTCGAGCGTCATTGCAGCGATATGGGAGAACTCATGGCGGCTCTTGTCAGGTATGCCGACTCTGATAGTACCAAGGATCCCGACTCTGATGATGAAAGATCGGGAAAGGGAAAGAAGAGTGGCGGAATGAGGGGACAACAGTACAACCCAACCTGTCAGGGCAGCAATGGTAAGCGCAAGGCTGACAATTTTGTGGCTAACACCGATGCACGGAATTATAACCAGCGTCGCAAGGCGAGACTGGCTCAAGGGACGAAATTTGACCTTGAGGCAATGTTGAACCAGCCATGTCCAAAACACGGAACAGATCAGAAGCCAGCCACCCATCTGTGGAAACATTGCAGCATAATGAGACACTTTAGGGAGTCCATCCAGCACAACCATGGCCCGAACAACAGTTTAGGGTCCGGCTCTCACGGTCCGGGTCATGGCGGCGGCGGTTCAAGTTTCGGGTTTCAAGGCCAAGGCAATCAGGGCGACTACAACCAGTAGAATAGTCAGGGAAATCATCAGCAGCAATAGTCTGGTTATCAGAGCAACCCGAAATAGTTGAATAATGGACAGTATCACATCTTGCTACCTCTTGAGCATGCGTTGGTTTTCCCTTGAAGAGGAAATGGTGATGGAGCAAAGTAGCATAAGTATTTCCCTCAGTTTTTGAGAACCAAGGTATCAATCCAGTAGGAGGTAACACGCAAGTCCCTAGTACATGCACAAACAAACAAGAACCTCGCAACCAACGCGATAAAGGGGTTGCCAATCCCTTCACGGTCACTTACGAAAGTGAGATCTGATAGAGATAATAAGATAAATATTTTTGGTATTTTTATTGTATAGATTGGAATTTTTTTGGCAAAATAAACAACAATAGAAATAGCAAGTAGATAGGAAAATAATATAATGGAAAATAGACCCGGGGGCCATACGTTTCACTAGTGGCTTCTCTCAAGATAGCAAATTCTACGGTGGGTGAACAAATTACTGTAACATCCCAAATTTTCAATTTGGAATGTTATACATAGATCATTCATGCATATCATATTTTGTTGCATTTCGTTTTGCGATCCTCGAAATCCTAAGCAACTCAAGGACCCTCAGAGAGAGTTGGGGATTTCCCTGTTTTCATATTTGAGTTTGATCAAATATTGAGACGAGGATTTTTGGTTTTAATTATTTTTCTCTCTGAAAATATTTCATATTAAAATATATGAGAGGAGATAATATGACTTCTCCAAAATAAATGAAATATTGGGGGAAAAATATTAAAATCAAATATTTGTTTTTTCAGAGTTTATTGCTATTTTATTTAAATTAGAAATATTGCACGTTTTTCAAAATTGCATTTTAGGGCCAAGAAAATGTTCATCTTGTTCTAAATATTTTATTTAGACGGTGAAAATTTGCTTTCGAATTTTTAGATTTTTATTTTATTTTCTAGGATTTATTTAAGTTTCGGTGATTTTTTTAAAAACCTCCAGCGCCCGACTGGGCCGAAGCCCAGCCGAGCCGGCCCACCTCCCCGCGCCTCGTCTCCCTCCAGGAGACTGGGAGGCCGCCGCCGCCCGAGGCCGAGTCTGGCCGTGACTCTCCCGCGCCACCTTGCCCCCTCCCCCAAGCAAGCCCCCCTCCTTTTATAGCGCCGACCCCGCACCCCCACACCACCACCCGCCAACCCTGCCGCCTGCCTCGCCCCGCCCAT
>NC_041392.1:152551298-152594478 GCF_002162155.2 Triticum dicoccoides | reverse complement strand
GCAGCACCGCATGCCGCACCACTGCCGCGCCTCACCCGCCCCGCCGCACCTCTCCACCGCCACGCCGCACCGCCCGCTGCCCCGCAGCCCCACCGGACCCCGCGGAGACCGCCGGACCTCGCCGGAGCCCCGCCAAGGTAGTCGCCTCGCCGCCGCCGGTTTTGAGAGAAAAAATGATCTGGTTTTTTTGAAAAAAACCCTAGGTCTTTTTAGAATAGATCGGTTTTTTTTTTCCGGTTTAGTTTATTTAGCGGACGTTCGTCCGTACGTTTGTTTTAACGAACGATGTTCACTCGTTAGCCGCAAAGAGCGAACGTTCACTCGTTAGCCTGTTCATCAGGTTTTCTTTTTCTCGGATTTTTCGTGATTATTTTCGATCACGATTTCTGATCCGATTTTCATTTTAGTTTATCTTTTCGCTCTTTATCGGAATCAGGCGATTCAAGCGCCTAGATCTTCGTCTCGAAACCCTCTTTATATTTAATCAACTTGAACAAGATTTTGGTACTGTAAAATTTGATTTAGGTCCAGATTAGTAATGGATCTTGTTTCTTTCGTAGTTTGAGTTTCGTTGCTCCGTTTGATTTGATTCTTTTTGCAAACCGGAGTTCTTAAGTTGAACTTTCTGGTTAGATCTTCTTATTTGAGTTTGACCCATGCTTCTTTGCTTGATTGCTTATGCATGCTATTGTTTGTTTGCGATAGAACACCCGGAGTGTGAAGCGTGCTATTACGAGTCTCTAGGTTTTGCGGATCATCACCAAGGCAAGTAACACTTTGATCATAATCTTTTCATACCCAGTTTTTATGCATTAGCTCCAATCCTCAAACATTGCATGATTAGGATGTGTTTAACATGTGGGATGGGAAGTAGTTGATGAGGTAGAACCTATTGCCCTGTTATTATCAAACCCTTGGGAGTTACTTCTACGTATTGCTTATATTGCTATGCTATGCTCGTAGACGTGGTTTGGGCAAGTGAATCCATGACAGATGTGAGATTACTAATTAATGGTTCAACTTAAGGTGGCAACTTAAATACATATCTGGGTGGATTGTTTGTTGGGCACCTGGAGAATCCAGTGTTGTCCTAGGATATCCCGGAGTACCTGTGTGATAATCCTAAGGTCCGCCACCCAGGCTCAGAGGGAACTGAGATATTTCATGCTAGAAACTTCCGTGTGCAGCCACAAGCTATTATGGGCCCTAGCATAGTTGAGTAAGTTGCGTGAAGCTCTTGAAGAGATAGACTAGAAGGTAGTGGGTTGTAGGTGGTATAGTCTATCCGGAGTAGAGAGTTAATGCTTTTGAAAGACTATGTCTCGGTCATCTGTTTCTCAAACACCCGACAGTGCGAGAAATCCAATGGAGGAGATCGAGTCTTGTGGGGAAAAGTGTGCAAACCTCTGCAGAGTGTATAAACTAATCATGGTTAGCCGTGTCCCCGGTTATGGACAAATCTTGAGTATCTAGTACTTGGATTATCATATGTATCTCATCACTCTAAAATTAACATTGTTGGGTTGATAATTACTTTTAATTGGGATTGAGTTGGAGGAACCTTCTCAATGATGTTTCAACTACCATGATAGTTAAATAAAATCTATTCCTTTGTTGTAGGAAAAAATTGGATTTTCGCAAAACTTTAACCATAGAGCTTTCCACCGGCCAAATATGCATGTAGTGATAGCATTATTCTGTTCTTGCTCTACTGTGTTACATTGCCAGCATATTCCATGTGCTAGCCCATTTTTGGGCTCCAACGTATTATGTTGCAGACTTTTCAAACGAGGAGTAAGGTTCGTTAGGTCATTGCCGTGCAGCTCAGCTAAGCCGTTGGAGTTGATGGACTCACTTTATCTTCCAAGCCTTCCACTGTTATCGTATTAGATGGACGTAAGCCATATTTATTGTAATAAGTTCTCTTTTGAGACATTCGATGTAATATGTGTGTGATTGCTACTTTGTTATAAATCCTTGAGTACTGTGTGTGTCAGCATTACCGATCCAGGGATGACACTGAAGCATAGAGACTTGACCGTTTGAGGTCGGGTCGCTACAAGATGGTATCAGAGCACACGCTGAGTGTAGGACACGACCACTAAGCCAAAAGCCCTAGATCACTATTCTCTTCTCATTTCTGACTCCTCTCCATTTTCTATTCCTTAGGATGGCGGACGCAAGGAACAAGTTTGCACAACCGGATGAAGACGCACCCTTTGGACGACACTTGAAGGAAGTCACTAGGTACCTGAACATTGGAATACCAAGCTTCACCGGGACTTACAATGCCACTTTACCATAAGAGGAGCGATGTATGATTCAAGTTCAAGTTCCAGGAAGGACATTCACGCCAGTCACTAAGCCCATAGAGTTTTCCTTTGATGCACCAACCTGGAGTCTAGGAAAGAGTATGGCTGCTCACATCACCATGGGACGCATTGGAGAAGTTTACCATATGGAGCTTAAGGATACTATCTATCAGATTTGTGGGCGCTGAGATGAGAAATGGGAGATGATCAGCACCAGGAAGGATAGATCAATCGCCGCTTTCATCCAGGAGTTAAACCAGCACATTCGTCGCCAGGAGAACCAGATGTGCGCATGAATGATAGATCTGAAGAAGGCGATGACTAGGATCATGGAACTGGAGGAAGAACTCAAGGCTACACATGAAGATTATGAGGAGGAAATCGTCATACTAGTGGAGAAGAATGATGATCTGGAAAGGAAGCTAGGAGTATTCATGGGAGACCCCGCACTAGGAGGAGAAGACGAAGAACCTAAGGAGATTCGTCCAGAGGACTACATCATCATCGATGACTCCGACTCGGACCCCGACGATAGTGATGATGACTATGAAGACGAAGCTGGAGCAGACATCATGTAGTCTTCAACCGATCAATATTTTTAGTAGACCACCACATCAGTAGTAGTATTCCACCATGTATATAGTATAGTCCAAGCACTTTTGTAACGAATAGTTAGATCGATTGTATGCCCTTGCTTGATTGATTGAGTGAAATGATTGTGTTTGTCTCATGTGCATATGGGTAGTGTTTTTCTCATTAGACCTCATTCTATTCTATTCTCTTCCCTCTAAACCCATCAGATGCCTCCGAGACGTAACCCCGGATTTACTTTCCCACCGGAGCTCACTCAGTTGATCCAGCAGCAGAATACCCTGATGCAGTTGTTAGTTTAGAACCAAGGCAACAACAAACAACAACAACCCACCGCCACCACCACCAGTTGACAACTTAGCCCGCTTTCTAAGGCTGCAGCCGCCGGTGTTTTCCAGTAGCACCGAGCCCATAGTGGCAGATGAGTGGCTCCGCAGGATTGGAAGGGAGTTAACCACTGCAGGATGTACAGATGCTGAGAAGGTGCGTTTTTCTGCACATCAGTTGGATGGACCATCAGCCTCATGGTGGGAGAATTACATAGTCACCTATCCTATAGCCACTGTTACATGGGACCAGTTTCAGCAAGCTTTCCGTACAGCCCATGTCTCAACTGGAGCTATGAGTATGAAGAAGCGTGAGTTTCACAACTTACGCCAGGGGAACCGTACTGTGGCTCAGTACGCGGATGAGTTTAGCAAGTTATCTTGCTATGCCCCTGACGATGTGGCCACAGATGCCGCAAAGCAGGAGAAGTTTATGGAAGGGCTGAATGATGAGATGAGCATGCAGTTGATGGTGGCAACATTCAACAACTACCAGGAGTTGGTAGATAAGGCTGATCGAAGGGAAGCAGTAGCAGATTGCAAGCCGTAAGAGGAAGTATGGACAAGGAAGGTACAATTCAGGAGCTCATCAGAAGCCTCGCCTAACCCCGAACTCGGGAGGACTTGTTCATAAGCATGGAGGCCACACCCACAATGGAGGAAGTACCCATAATCATACTGTCCCAAGGATGGGAATGGGAATGGAGCAAGCAACAATCAGAACCGTTCCAATCTAGCCACACCCGCCAAGAGAGACCTAAGCCACGTTACTTGTTTCAAGTGCGGGAAGACTGGACACTATGCCATGGAGTGCCCTGAAGCAAAGAATGGAAATGGTAATGGGAGCTCTGGAAAGAAGCCCAATCCATTCAACAAAGGACAAGTGAACCACGTTAACGTGGAGGAGGTTGAAGAGCAGCCAGATGCGGTTATTGGTAAGTTTTTGGTTAAGTCTTTTACCGCCCTTGTTCTTTTCGATACTGGTGCATCGCATTCATACATATCAAGGGGATTCGTGGATAAGTTTAAACTGCCAACCCAAACCCTTAGGACCCCTCTGTTAGTAAGTTCACCTGGAGCAGAGTATATGGCTAGTCGATGGTGCGACCAGATACCCTTAACCATTGGTAGCCATGTTTTCCCATCCGACCTAATAATCTCGGAGTCACAAGGATTGGATGTGATATTAGGCATGGACTGGATGCCAAAGTATGGAGGAAGCATTGACTGTGTTAGTAAGTTGATTTATCTCACCACCCAGAGGGAAAAAGGATCAAGTATGTATCTAGGCATGCGCCTAGGAGGAGCTAAGTAAATACCCTCATGGGAGTTGTTCAGGAGGAAGTGCCTGTAGTGAAGGATTACCCAAATGTTTTTCCAGAGGAGTTACTAGGCATGCCACCAGATCGAGACATCGAGTTTTTGATAGAGGTATTGCCAGGTACAGGGCCAATATCAAAGAGACCCTATTGGATGCCCGCGAATGATCTGGAGGAGATCAAGGAGCAGATCAAGGAGTTATTGGAGAAAGGTTACATTCGATGGAGTTCATCACCATGGGGAGCCCCAGTGCTTTTGGTTGAGAAGAAGGATAAGTCTCTAAGAATGGTTGTTGATTATCACGCGTTAAATGAGGTGGCGATCAAGAACAAATACCCACTGCCGATGATCAATGATTTGTTTGACCAACTACAAGGAGCTAAGGTGTTTTCAAAGATCGATCTGTGATCTGGATATCACCAGCTGAAGATTCGAGAGAAGGATATACCAAAGACAACATTCACCACACGGTACGGGTTGTATGAATATACGGTCATGTCATTTAGACTGACTAACGCCCCTGCCTATTTCATGAGCATGATGAACAAGGTGTTCATGGAATATTTGGATAAGTTTGTTGTGGTGTTCCTTGATGATAAAATGGTATACTCGAAGAATGAGGAGGAGCACGAAGAGCATTTGCGTTTAGTTCTCGAGAAACTCATGGAACACTAGTTGTATGCCAAGTTTAGCAAATGTGAGTTTTGGTTGAAGGAAGTCGGATTCCTTGGACATGTTATATCAGGAGAAGGTGTAGCAGTAGATCCCACCAAGGTTTAGTCACTCACTGAATGGTTGGCACCCACTTCAGTTAGCGAGATCCGCAGTTTTCTTGGACTCGCAGGATACTATCGGCGATTCATTGAGAATTTTTCCAAGATTACGAAGCCAATGACGGAGTTATTGAAGAAGGATACCAAATTTAAATGGACGAAAGAATGTGAGGCGAGATTTTAGGATTTAAATAAATGTTTGACTACAGCCCTAGTGCTGATTCTGCCGGATATACGTAAGGAGTTTCAAGTGTACTGCGATGCCTCTCGCCTAGAACTTGGAAGTGTGCTTATGCAAGACGGAAGAGTGTTTCGTATGCCTCACGACGACTAAAACCGCATGAATTGAATTATGCCACGCATGATTTGGAGTTAGCAGCAGAAGTGCATGTGTTGAAGACTTGGAGACATTACCTTATTGGAAACTGTTGTGATGTGTACACGGATCATAAGAGTTTGAAGTACATTTTCACACAGAAGGAGTTGAACCTTAGGCAGAGGAGATGGTTGGAGCTTATAAAGGATTATGACATGAAGCTTCACTATCATCCAGGCAAGGCCAATGTCGTAGCAGACGCTTTGAGCCGGAAGAGTTATGCTAATACCCTAGTGAGCACGGGATTGCCAGAGGAGTTAGCAGATGATCTCAGGGAACTTTGATTAGAGATTGTTCCTAGAGGTTTTGTTGCAACAATGGAAGTTCAGTCGACATTGTTAGGAAAGATTCGAGAAGCTCAGAAGGATGACAAAGAGATTGCTAAGATAAAGGAGAGAATGGGAAAAGGAAAGGCCAAAGGTTTTCGTGAGGATGAGCACGACACCTTATGGTTTGAGGACTGTATTTATGTGCCCAATAACACAGAGATCAAGAAGTTAATACTTCAGGAGGCTCATGACTCACCATACTTGATACACCCCGGAAACACCAAGATGTATTTGGATTTGAAGGAATGTTTCTGGTGGACTAGTATGAAGAAGGATATTGCCGAGTATGTAGCAGTATGTGATGTATGTCAGAGAGTGAAGGCAGAACATCAAAAGCCAGCAGGATTGTTACAGCCTATGCCGATACCCGAATGGAAGTGGGATAAACTTGGCATGGATTTTATCACCGGATTACCCAGGACCAAATCAGGATATGATTCTATATGGGTAGTAGTTGATCGCTTGACCAAAGTGGCTCACTTTATCCCAGTGAAAACCACCTATACAAGTGCGAAGTTGGCCAAGATATACATGACCAGGATCGTATGTCTGCATGGAGTTCTGAGGACAATTGTATCAGATAGAGGAACACAGTTTACCTCAAAGTTTTGGCATCAGCTGCACCAGACTTTGGGAACAAGATTGGAGTTTAGTACAGCATTCCACCCGCAGACGGATGGACAGACCGAGAGAGTCAACCAGATTCTGGAGGATATGTCGAGAGCTTGTGCACTAGATTATGGATCTAGTTGGGATGACAATTTGCCCTACGCGGAGTTCTCATACAACAATAGCTATCAAGCCAGTTTGAAGATGGCACCGTTCGAAGCCCTATATGGACGGAGGTGTAGAACACCGTTGATGTGGGATGAAGTTGGATACCGATAGTTGTTTGGACCAGATTTGATCAAGGAGTCTGAAGAAAAGGTTAAGTTGATCCGAGATAGATTAAAGGTATCTCAGTCCAGACAGAAGAGTTATGCAGATTCGAAACACAAGGAAGTAACCTATGAAATTGGAGATAGAGCATATCTGCAAGTGTCACCCCTGCGAGGAGTGAAACGTTTTGGAGTTAAGGGAAAGTTAGCCCCGAGATTTGTAGGACCGTATCGAATTTTGGAGCGTATGGGAGAAGTTGCCTACAAGTTGGAGTTACCTGAAGGAGTGTTAGGAGTTCATGATGTGTCTCATGTTTCACAGCTGAAGAAGTGTCATGCTGAGATGGCCGATATACCGCTAAGAGATACAGTGCCCTTGGAGGCGATTCAGTTGGACAGTGATCTGACCTATGAGGAGAAGCTTGTCAGGATTCTTGAATTTGCCAGCCAAGTCACCCGCAGCAAGGTTATCAAGTTTTGCAAAGTTCAGTGGAGCCACCATACCGAGGATGAAGCCACCTGGGAACGAGAGGATGATCTTCGCAAAGACCACCCACACCTATTTTCTAGCCAACCCGAATCTCGAGGGCGAGATTCATCTTAAGGGGGGTAGGTTTGTAACATCCCAAATTTTCAATTTGGAATGTTATACATAGATCATTCATGCATATCATATTTTGTTGCATTTCGTTTCGCGATCCTCGAAATCCTAAGCAACTCAAGGACCCTCAGAGAGAGTTGGGGATTTCCCTGTTTTCATATTTGAGTTTTATCAAATATTGAAACGAGAATTTTTGGTTTTAATTATTTTTCTCTCCGAAAATATTTCATACTAAAATATATGAGAGGAGATAATATGACTTCTCCAAAATAAATGAAATATTGGGGGAAAAATATTAAAATCAAATATTTGTTTTTCAGAGTTTATTGCTATTTTATTTGAATTAGAAAAATTGCATGTTTTTCAAAATTGCATTTTAGGGCCAAGAAAATGTTCATCTTGTTCTAAATATTTTATTTAGACAGTGAAAATTTGTTTTGGCATTTTTAGATTTTTATTTTATTTTCTAGAATTTATTTAACTTTCGGAGAAATTATTATTTTTTAAAACCCTCCAGCGCCCGACTGGGCTGGAGCCCAGCCGAGCCGGCCCACCTTCCCGCGCCGCGTCTCCCTCCAAGAGACCGGGAGGCCGCCGCCGCCCGAGGCCGAGTCCGGCCGGGACTCTCCCGCGCCGCCTTGCCCCCTCCCCCAAGCAAGCCCCCCTCCTTTTATAGCGCCGCCCCCGCACCCCCACACCACCACCCACCAACCCCGCCGCCTGCCTCGCCCCGCCCGTCGCAGCGCCGCACCGCTGCACGCCGCACTGCTGCGTGCCTTGCCCGCCGCGCCGCCCCTCCCCGCCGCCGCGCCGCACCGCCCGCCGCCCCGTAGCCCCACCCGGACCCCGCGGAGACCGCCAGACCTCGCCGGAGCCCCGCCAAGGTAGTCGCCTCGCCGCCGCCAGTTTTGAGAGAAAAACCGATCCAGTTTTTTTTTGAAAAAAAACCCTAGGTTTTTTAGAATAGATTGGTTTTATTTTTTCCGATTTAGTTTATTTAGCGGACGTTCGTCCGTACGTTCGTTTTAATGAACGGTGTTCACTCGTTAGCCGTAGACAGCGAATGTTCGCTCATTAGCCTGTTCGTTAGTTTTTCTTTTTCTTGGATTTTCCGTGATTATTTTTGATCGTGATTTCTGATCCGATTTTCGTTTTAGTTTATCTTTTCGCTCGTTTATCGGAATCAGGCAATTCAAGCTCCTAGATCTTTGACTCGAAACCCTATTTCTGTTTAATCAACTTGAACAAGATTTTGGTACTGTAAAATTTGACTTAGGTCCAGATTAGTAATCAGATCTTGTTTCTTTCGCAGTTTGAGTTTTGTTGCTCCGTTTGATTTGATTCTTTTTGCAAACCGGAGTTCTTAAGTTGAACTTTCTGGTTAGATGTTCTTATTTGAGTTTTACCCGTGCTTCTTTGCTTGATTTCTTATGCATTCCATTGTTTGTTTGCGATAGAACACCCGGAGTGTGAAGCATGCTACTACGAGTCTCTAGGTTTTGCGGATCATCAGCAAGGCAAGTAACACTTTGATCATAATCTTTTCATACCCAGTTTTTATGCATTAGCTCCAATCCTCAAACATTGCCTGATTAGGATGTGTTTAACATGTGGGATGGGAAGTAGTTGATGAGGTAGAACCTATTGCCCTGTTATTATCAAACCCTTGGGAGTTACTTCTATGTATTGCTTATATTGCTATGCTATGCTCGTAGACGTGGTTTGGGCGAGTGAATCCATGACAGACGTGAGATTATTAATTAATGGTTCAACTTAAGGTGGCAACTTAAATACACATCTGGGTGGACTGTTTGTTGGGCACCTGGAGAATCCAGTGTTGTCCTAGGATATCCCGGAGTACCCGTGTGATAATCCTAAGGTCCACCACCCATGCTCAAAGGGAACTGAGATATTTCATGCTAGAAACTTCTGTGTGCAGCCACAAGCTATTATGGGCTCTAGCATAGTTGAGTAAGTTGCGTGAAGCTCTTGAAGAGATAGACTAGCAGGTAGTGAGTTGTAGGTGGTATAGTCTATCCGGAGTAGAGAGTTAATGCTTCTGAAAGACTGTGTCTCAGTCATCCATTTCTCAAACACCCAGCAGTGCGAGAAATACAACGGAGGAGATCGAGTCTTGTGGGGAAAAGTGCGCAAACCTCTGCAGAGTGTATAAACTAATCATGGTTAGCCGTGTCCCCGGTTATGGACAAATCTTTAGTATCTAGTACTTGGATTATCATATGTATCTCATCACTCTAAAATTAACATTGTTGGGTTGATAATTACTTTTAATTGGGATTGAGTTGGAGGAACCTTCTCAGTGATGTTTCAACTACCATGATAGTTAAATAAAATCTATTCCTTTGTTGTAGCGAAAAAATGGCTTTTCGCAAAAGTTTAACCATAGAGCTTTCCACCGGCCAAATATGCATGTAGTGATAGCATTATTCTGTTCTTGCTCTATTGTGTTACATTGCCAGCATATTCCATGTGCTGACCCATTTTCAGGCTGCAACGTATTGTGTTGCAGACTTTTAAGACGAGGAGTAAGATTCGTTAGGTCGTTGCCATGCAGCTCAGCTATGCCGTTGGAGTTGATGGACTCACTTTATCTTCCAAGCCTTCTGCTGTTATCGTATTAGATGGACTTAAGCCATATTTATTGTAATAAGTTCTCTTTTGAGACATTCGATGTAATAAGTGTGTGATTGCTACTCTGTTATAAATCCTCGAGTACTTTGTGTGTTAGGGATGACATTGAAGCACACAGACTTGACCGTTTGAGGTCGGGTCGCTACAATTACTGTCGAGCAATTGATAGAAAAGCACATAGTAATGAGAATATCTAGGCATGATCATGTATATAGGCATCACGTCCGTGACAAGTAGACTGAAACGATTCTGCATCTACTACTATTACTCCACACATCGACCCTATCCAGCATGCTTCTAGAGTATTAAGTTCATAAGAACAGAGTAACGCATTAGGCAAGATGACATGATGTAGAGGGATAAACTCAAGAAATATGATATAAACCCCATCTTTTTATCCTCGATGGAAACAATACAATATGTGCCTTGCTGCCCCTGCTGTCACTGAGAAAGGACACCGCAAGATTGAACCCAAAGCTAAGCATTTCTCCCATTGCAAGAAAGATCAATCTAGTAGGCCAAACCAAACTGATAATTCAAAGAGACTTGCAAAGATATTAAATCATGCATAAAAGAATTCAGAGAAGAATCAAATATTGTTCATAGATAATCTTGATCATAAACCCACAATTCATCGGATCTCGACAAACACACCGCAAGAAGAATTACATCAAATAGATCTCCAAGAGAATCGAGGAGAACTTTGTATTGAGATCCAAAGAGAGAGAGAAGAAGCCATCTAGCTAATAACTATGGACCCGAAGGTCTGCGGTAAACTACTCACACATCATCGGAGAGGGTATGGTGTTGATGTAGAAGCCCTCTGTGACTGATTCCCCCTCTGGCGGAGCGCCGGAAAAGGCCCCAAGATGGGATCTCACGGGTACAGAAGGTTGCGGCGGTGGAAATAGGGTTTCGTGGTGCTCTCGGATGTTTCGGGGTATATGAGTACATATAGGCGAAAGAAGTTGGTCGGCGGAGCCACGAGGGGCCCACGAGGGTGGGGGGCGCGCCTACTCCCCCTGGGTGCGCCCTCCTACCTCGTGGCCGCCTTGTTTCTTCCTTGACGTCCACTCCAAGTCTCCTGGATTGCGTTTGTTCCAAAAATAACTCTCCCAAAGGTTTCATTCCGTTTGGATTCCGTTTGATATTCCTTTTCTGCGAAACACTAAAATAGGCAAAAAAACAACAATTTGCACTGGGCCTTTGGTTAGTAGGTTAGTCCCAAAAATAATATAAAAAGGTATATTAAAGCCCATTAAACATCCGAAACAGATAATATAATAGCATGGAACAATAAAAAATTATAGATACATTGGAGACGTATCAAGCATCCCCAAGCTTAATTCCTGCTCGTCCTCGAGTAGGTAAATGGTAAAAACATAATTTTTGATGTGGAATGCTACCTAGCATAATTCTCAATGTAATTTTCTTTATTGTGGTGTGAATGTTCAGATCCGAAAGATTCAAGACAAAAGTTTAATATTGACATAAAAATAATAATACTTCAAGCATACTAACAAAGCAATCATGTCTTCTAAAAATAACATGGCCAAAGAAAGTTATCCCTACAAAATCATATAGTCTGGCTATGCTCTATATTCATCACACGAAGTATTTAATCATGCACAACCCCGATGACAAGCTAAGAAATTGTTTCATACTTTTGATGTTCTCAAACTCTTTCAATCTTCACGCAATACATGAGCGTGATCCATGGATATAGCACCATAAGTGCAACAGAATGGTGGTTGTGGAGAAGACAAAAAGGAGAAGATAGTCTCACATCAACTAGGCGTATCAACGGGCTATGGAGATGTCCATCAATAGATATCAATGTGAGTGAGTAGGGATTGCCATGCAACGGATGCACTAGAGCAATAAGTGTATGAAAGCTCAACAAAAGAAACTAAGTGGGTGTGCATCCAACTCGCTTGCTCACGAAGACCTAGGGCATTTTGAGGAAGCCCATCATTGGAATATACAAGCCAAATTCTATAATGTAAAATTCCCACTAGTATATGAAAGTGACAACATAGGAGACTCTCTATCATGAAGATCACGGTTCTACTTTGAAGCACAAGTGTGGTAAAAGGATAGTAACATTGTCCCTTCTCTCTTTTTCTCTCATTTTTTATCTTTTTATTTGGGCCCTTTCCTCTTTTTTATGGCCTCTTTTTTTATTTTTTTATTTTCGTCCGGAGTCTCATCCCGACTTGTGGGGGAATCATAGTCTCCATCATCCTTTCCTCACTTGGGACAATGCTCTAATAATGATGATCATCACACTTTTATTTACTTACAACTCAAAAATTACAACTCGATACTAGAAAAAAATATGACTCTATGTGAATGCCTCTGGTGGTGTACCGGGATATGCAATGAATCAAGAGTGACATGTATGAAAGAATTATAAAAGGTAGCTTTGCCACAAATACGATGTCAACTACATGATCATGCAAAGCAATGTGACAATTATGGAGCGTGTCATAACAAACGGAACGGTGGTAAGTGCATGGCAATATATCTCGGAATGGCTATGGAAATGCCATAATAGGTAGTTATGGTGGCTGTTTTGAGGAAGGTATATGGTGGGTGTATGGTACCGGCGAAAGTTGCACGGTACTAGAGAGGCTAGCAATGGTGGAAGGGTGAGAGTGCGTATAATCCGTGGACTCATCATTAGTCATAAAGAACTCACATACTTATTGCAAAAATCTATTAGTTATCAAAACAAAGTACTACACACATGCTCCTAGGGGGATAGATTGGTAGGAAAAGACCATCGCTCGTCCCCGACCGCCACTCATAAGGAAGACAATCAATAAATAAATCATGCTCCGACTTCATCACATAACGGTTCACCATACGTGCATGCTACGAGAATCACAAACTTTAGAACAATTATTTCTCAAATTCACAACTACTCAACTATCATGACTCTAATATCACCATATTCATATCTCAAAACAATTATCAAGTATCAAACTTCTCATAGTATCCAATGCACTTTTTATGAAAGTTTTTATTATAGCCATCTTGGATGCCTATCATATTAGGACTAATTTTATAGCCAAAGAAAATTACCATGCTTTTCTAAAAGAGTCTCAAAATAATATAAGTGAATAATGAGAGATCAATAATTTCTATAAAATAAAACCACCACCGTGCTCTTAAAGATATAAGTGAAGCACTGGAGCAAAATTATCTAGCTCAAAAGATGTAAGTGAAGCACATAGAGTATTCTAATAAATTCCGATTTATGTGTGTCTTTCCAAAAGGTGTGTACAGCAAGTATGATTGTGGTAAACTAAAAAGCAAAGACTCAAATCATACAAGACGCCCCAAGCAAAACACATATCATGTGGTGAATAAAAATATAGCCTCAAGTAAAGTTTCCGATGGACGAAGACGAAAAAGGGGATGCCTTCCGGGGCATCCCCAAGCTTAGGCTTTTGGTTGTCCTTGAATTTTACCTTTGGGTGCCTTGGGTATCCCCAAGCTTAGTCTCTTTCCACTCCTTATTCCAAAATCCATCAAATCTTTAGCCAAAACTTGAAAACTTCACAACAAAAAACTCAACAGAAAATCTCATGAGCTCCGTTAGTATAAGAAAACAACCACCACTTCAAGGTACTGTAATGAACTTATTATTTATTTATATTGGTGTTAAACCTACTGTATTCCAACTTCTCTATGGTTCATACCCCCCGATACTAGCCATAGATTCATCAAAATAAGCAAACAACACACGAAAAACAGAATCTGTCAAAAACAGAACAGTATGTAGTAAACTGTAGGTTTATAATACTTATGTAACCCGAAAAATTCTGAAATAAATTTTTGGACGTGAGTAATTTTTATATTAATCATCTGAAAAATGAATCAACCTAATCGCACTCTCGAGTAAAAAATGGCAGCTAATCTCGCAAGCGCTAAAGTTTCTGTTTTTTACAGCAAGATCACAAAGACTTCCCCCAAGTCTTGCCAAAGGTTCTACTTGGCACAAACACTAATTAAAAACATAAAACCACATCTAAGCAGAAGCTATATGAATTATATCACTAAACAGGAACAAAAAGCAATAAACAAAAATAAAATTGGCTTGCCTCCCAACAAGCGCTATCGTTTAATGCCCCTAGCTAGGCATTGATAATTTCAATGATGCTCACATGAAAGACAAGAATTGAAGCACAAAGAGAGCATCATGAAACACGTGACAAACACATCTAAGTCTAACATACTTCCTATGCATAGGCATCTTATGGGAAACAAATTATCATAGCAAGCAAAAACTAGCATATGCAAGGAAGCGGAAAGAAACAATAGCAATCTCATCATAACGAGAGGTAATTTAGTAACATGAAAATTTCTACAATCATATTTTCGTCTCTCATAATAATTACATGTAGGATCATAATCAAATTCAACAATATAGCTATCACATGAAATTTTCTCTTCATGATCCACATGCATGCAAAGTTGACACTCTTCCGAAATAGTGGGATTACCATTAACTAAAGTCATGACCTCTCCAAACCCACTTTTATCAAAAACTTCATAAGATTGAACATTCTCCAAATATGTGGGATCTAAAGTTGACACTCTTCCAAACCCACTTCCAATATTGCAAACATTATTATCAATCTCATAATCATCATGGGGCTTAAATAAATTTTCAAGATAAGAAGAATCACCCCAATCATGATCATTGCAACAAATAGTAGTCATAGCAAAACTAGCATCCCCAAGCTTGAGGTTTTGCATATCATTAACACAACTGACATTAAGAGAATTTATGATAACATCATTGTAATCATGCTTTTCATCGAAGGAACTATCAAGTATAGGTGCAATAGCAACGATCTCATGTTTAACATAAGGAACTATAGAAAACTCATCTTCATAAATATTGGCATAATGGCCACAAGAATAGCAAGCATAATGTTCATCAAGGGATATTTCAATCAAATCATCGGAATCATAATTATCTATAGATTCATGCATATCATTATTTCCTTCCAAAGCAGCGGTCATTATTTCAATAAATTCTTTGACATAGACATTATGAGCATAGTTTTCATAGCAATATTTAAGTATGTCAAAATTTTCAGATTCGTAGAGGGTAATATCATGCCTCTCAATAAAAGAAGTAACTTGATAAGCACCCTTAAAAGCAACAAATTCTTCAATTTGTTTGATATCTTAGTAACTATAACACTCTTTGCATAAGAAGATAATATTTCATTATCATTAAACTCACATAGGTAGGGGAGGTGTTTTTTAGGGTTCTTAGAGAAACAAGTAAAATCATAAATTTCACAAAGATTTCACGCATAACACAGAAATCTGTTTATTTGATCCCATAAGAGTCTCCCTTTTTCAGACAAACGGTGACACACAAAATGAGCATGCTCATCTAAATATTTCCCATCAACTAGGCTAGTTGGGGTTTCAACATGAGCGCATAAGGATCGAAGATGATCCAAGTAGAACACTTTAAAAGGATCCATAACAATAGATTTTTAGCAAGCGAAGATGCAAGCAAATGGAAGGCACATGGAAACACAAACAAAGATACATACGGGAAGAAGGCGAAGAAAAGGCAAAGGTGAAGTGGGGGAGAGGAAAACGAGAGGCAAATGACAAACAATGTAATGCGAGGGATAAGAGTTTGTGATGGGTACTTGGTATGTCTTGACTTGTGCGTACATCTCCCCGGCAACGGCACCAGAAATGGCTTGTTGACGGGATATCAAATCTTGACTTGACTTGGTGCAACCTCCCCGACAACGGCGCCAGAAATCCTTCTTGCTACCTCTTGAGCATGCGTTGGTTTTCCCTTGAAGAGGAAAGGGTGATGCAGCAAAGTAGCGTAAGTATTTCCCTCAGTTTTTGAGAACCAAGGTATCAATCCAGTAGGAGGTAACACGCAAGTCCCTAGTACCTGCACAAACAAACAAGAACCTCGCAACCAACGCGATAAAGGGGTTGTCAATCCCTTCATGGTCACTTACAAAACTGAGATCAGATAGAGATAATAAGATAAATATTTTTGGTATTTTATTGTATAGATTGGAAAATAAAAATTGCAAAATAAACGACGATAGAAATAGCAAGTAGATAGGAAAAATAATATAACGGAAAATAGACCCGGGGCCATAGGTTTCACTAGTGGCTTCTCTCAAGATAGCAAATTCTACGGTGGGTGAACAAATTACTGTCGAGCAATTGATAGAAAAGCACATAGTTATGAGAATATCTAGGCATGATCATGTATATAGGCATCATGTCCGCGACAAGTAGACCGAAACGATTCTGCATCTACTACTATTACTCCACACATCGACCGCTATCCAGCATGCATCTAGAGTATTAAGTTTATAAGAACAAAGTAACGCATTAGGCAAGATGGCATAATGTAGAGGGATAAACTCAAGCAATATGATATAAACCCCATCTTTTTATCCTCGATGGCAACAATATAATACGTGCCTTGCTGCTCCTGCTGTCACTGGGAAAGGGCACCGCAAGATTGAACCCAAAGCTAAGCACTTCTCCTATTGCAAAGAAAGATCAATCTAGTAGGCCAAACCAAACTGATAATTCGAAGAGACTTGCAAAGATATTAAATCATGCATAAAAGAATTCAGAGAAGAATCAAATATTGTTCATAGATAATCTTGATCATAAACCCACAATTCATCGGATCTCGACAAACACACCGCAAGAAGAATTACATCGAATAGATCTCCAAGAGAATCGAGGAGAACTTTGTATTGAGATCCAAAGAGAGAGAAGAAGCCATCTAGCTAATAACTATGGACCCGAAGGTCTGCGGTAAACTACTCACACATTATCAGAGAGGCTATGGTGTTGATGTAGAAGCCCTCCATGATCGATTCCCCTCTGGCGGAGCGCCGAAAAGGCCCCAAAATGGGATCTCATGGGTACAGAAGGTTGCGGCGGTGGAAATAGGGTTTCGTGGTGCTCTCGGATGTTTTCGGGGTATATGAGTATATATAGGCGGAAGAAGTAGGTCGGCGGAACCACGAGGGGCCCACGAGGGTGGGCGCGCGCCTACCCCCCTAGGCGCGCCCTCCTACCTCATGGCCGCCTCGTTTCTTCCTTGACGTCCACTCCAAGTCTCCTGGATTGTGTTTGTTCCAAAAGTAACTCTCCCGAAGGTTTCATTCTGTTTGGATTCCGTTTGATATTGCTTTTCTGTGAAACACTGAAATAGGCAAAAAAACAACAATTTGCACTGGGCCTTTGGTTAGTAGGTTAGTCCCAAAAATAATATAAAAAGGTATATTAAAGCCCATTAAACATCCAAAACAGATAATACAATAGCTTGGAACAATAAAAAAATATAGATACGTTGGAGACGTATCACGTCTTCCCTACCAACTTGTGTAAGCGGGATCAGAAGCTCCATAAGAGGGTAGTAAATGATGTTGAGCCGGCGGTGCCACGTTATTTACGTTGGTCGGAGCAGCCTATTGTGTGGAGTCGTGAGGATCACCCGCCTCAGGTTGATAATCCGGGTCACCTGGCTTTGGTGGTGGCGCCTCAGGTTGGGGGCTATAAATTTACTAAGGTACTCATGGATGGAGGCAGTAGCATTAATATACTTTATTATGAAACCTTCCGTCGCATGGGGCTGACTGACAAAAATCTTAGACTGTCAAACACCGTATTCCATGGTGTAGTGTTGGGTAAGTCAGCATATCCAGTGGGTAAGATATCTTTGGAAGTTGCCTTTGGAGATGAGCATGATTCCAGATCTGAGACTCTGACCTTTGAAGTGGTCAAGATTAAGAGCCCTTATCATGCTCTGTTTGGGCGGCCGGCTTATGCCAAATTCATGGCAAGGCCTTGTTATGTTTACTTGCAGCTTAAGATGCCGGGTTACAAGGGCACCATAACAGTGCATGGGAGTCACAAGGTGGCCCTGTAGTGTGAAGAAGGTGATGCTGCTTATGCTGAATCAGTTTGTGCAATGGAGGAGCTGAAATTTTACAAGGATAATGTTGACTCGACAGACATGACATCCTTGAAGAAGCCAACCACAGAGCATGATCCTTCATTAAAGTTTAAGTCGACAGATGACACTAAATTGGTTGGTTTCGTCCCTAGCGATTCATCCAAGCAGTTCAGCATCAGTGCTAATCTGGATCCGAAATAGGAAGGCGTGCTCATCGAGTTCATCCGTGAGAACCGGGACATCTTTGCATGGAAGCCTTCAGACATGCCGGGTGTATCGAGGGAACTCGCCGAGCACACTCTTAATATTGATCCAAAGTTTAAGCCGGTCAAACAATTCCTTTGTCATTTTAACGAGGAGATGCGGAAGGCCATTGGTGAAGAAGTGGCCCGGCTCTTAGCGGCCGGGTTCATCATTGAAGTTTTTCCTCCTGAGTGGTTGGCTAATCCGGTGTTGGTACTTAAGAAGAATGGTACTTGGCGAATGTGTGTGGACTACACGGAGTTAAACAAAGCTTGTCCGGCTGATCCGTTTGCTCTCCCCCGTATTGATCAGATCATTGATGCTACGGCGGGTTGTGAGCGTTTGAGTTTTTTGGATGCTTATTCTGGTTATCATTGGATCAAGATGGCAGTTAAGGACTAGGAGAAGACAGCCTTCATTACTCTGTTTGGAGCCTTCTGCTATGTGTTTATGCCTTTTGGGCTCAAGAGTGCCCAGGCGACTTACCAACGCTGCATGCAGAATTGCCTTCACAATCAAATCGGGCATAATTTTCATGCTTACGTAGATGACACTGTGGTGAAATCAAGGAAGAAGGAGACCTTGATTGATGATTTAAAGGAGACATTTGACAATCTTCGGGTTTATAAAATGATGCTTAACCCATCCAAGTGTGTCTTTGGGGTACCAGCGGGTAAGCTTTTGGGTTTTCTGGTCTCTCACAGGGGCATTGAAGCTAACTCAGAGAATATCAAGTCTATCACTTCCCTGGCTAAACCGGCATGTGTCAATGATGTTCAGCGCCTGACGGGTCATTTTGCGGCCTTAAGCCGGTTCATAAGCCGGTTGGGTGAGAAGGCTATCCCTCTTTACCAGATGATGAAGAAGACATACCACTTTGTTTGGAGTGATGCTGCTAATCAAGCGTTTGAGGATCTGAAGAGACAGTTGTTGAGCCGCCGGTTCTTGCTGCTCCCATTGATAAAGAGCCCTTGCTGTTGTATGTGGCTATGAATAGCCGAGCTGTTAGCGTTGCTATTGTGGTAGAGAGGAAGGAAACATGCAAGGATTATATGGTTCAACGGCTGGTTTACTACATCAGTGAGGTTCTTATTGAGTCCAAGCAGGGGTATCCGCACTGGCAGAAGCTTGTGTATGGGGTCTTCATGGCAAGCTGGAAGCTTAAGCAATATTTTCTGGGTCACCCCATTATTGTGGTTAGCTCTGCCCCTTTAGGGGATATCATTCAAAATAGAGAAGCCACAGGCCGAGTCACTAAGTGGGCTATTGAGTTTGGACCCCATGGTTTAAAGTATGTGCCTCGAACGGCTATCAAGTCACAAGCACTCATGGAATTTATCAATGACTAGACAGAGTTGCAGACACCTGAGGAAAAGCCGGATAACACTTATTGGACTATTCACTTTGATGGATCCAGGCAGTTGGAAGGCTCGGGGGCTGAAGTTGTCTTGACTTGCCCGCGAGGTGATAAATTTTCTTATGTTCTCCAGTTAATGTTCCCCTGTACTAACAATGCAGCTTAGTATGAAGCCTTGCTCCATGGTCTTCGGATGGTCAAGGAGATGAATCTAAGCCGCGTGAGATGTTTTGGTGACTCAGATTTGGTAGCTCAGCAAGTTTCTGGTACTTGGGATTCCAAGTATCCACTCATGGCGGCTTATCATCGAAAGGTTGATGCTATTGCGGGTCACTTAAAGGGTTATCAAGTTGAGCATATTGATCGCAGGAAGAACGAGGCGGCTGACACTTTAAGCCGTTTAGGATCTCAGCGTAAGCCAGTATCACCTAACACCTTCCTGGATATTTTGCTTAACCCTTCTGTCAAGTTGCCTACAGAGGAGGATCTTGCTGTTCCCGACCCGGAAGCACAGTTGGTGGCGGCTCTTCATGCTATTCCTGATTGGATAGTGCCGTATTTGGCTTACATGACCCGGGGCGAGTTACCCGAGGATGAGATTTTAGGCAGGCAGATAACCCGGCGATCTAAGTCAGTGATGATTGTTAATGGGGAGTTGCACCATCGCAGTGTCACAGGAGCGTTTCAACATTGTGTTTCTCCTGAAGAAGGCTATGAGATTCTGTGAGAGATTCATGAAGGAGATTGTGGTCATCATGCCGGCTCTAAATCTCTCGTCGCCAAGGCTTTTCGTCACGGTTTTTATTGGTTGACAGCTCATGCTGACGCAGAGGATTTGGTCAGTAGATGTGACTGTTGTCAGAAATTTTCACGACGAGCTCATGTTCCGACTCAAGAATTGAGAATGATTCCAATTACTTGGCCGTTTGCGACTTGGTGGCTTGATATGGTTGGACCTTTTAAGAGGTCCCCAGATAAGAAGACCCACCTTTTGGTGGCAGTTGACAAGTTCACTAAGTGGGTTGAAGCGGAACCAGTGAGCAAGTGTGATGCCGCAACGATGGTTCAATTCATCAAGAAGGTGATTTTCCATTTTGATTTTCCCCACAGCATTATAACATATAATGGCACTAATCTGTCTGAAGGTGCTATGAAAGAATTTTGTCAACGGGCACATATTCGACTTGATGTCTCCTCTGTGGCTCGCCCCCAGTCCAATGGTCAAGCCGAACGGGCTAATCAAGAGATTTTGCGAGGCATCAAGCCCCGACCCATGGTTCCTTTGCAAAGAACGCCGGGTTGTTGGGTGGAGGAGTTACCCTCAGTGTTATAGAGTATCAATACAACCCCCAACAGATCTACAGGTTACACACCTTTTTTCATGGTTTATGGAGCAAAGGCGGTTCTCCCTAGTGACATCCGTCATGATTCACCCCGGGTGGCGGCTTACGTTGAAGCTGACAATGAAAAGGCACGTCAAGACACACTTGACCTGTTAGATGAGGAGCGTGACCTCGCGGCGGCTCGTTCGGCGATTTACCAGCAAGATCTACGTCGTCACCACATCCGCCGGGTCAAAACCAGAACCTTTCAAGAAGGTGATTTGGTGCTCCGGCTCATCCAGGATCAAACGGATATGCATAAACTATCACCACCTTGGGAAGGACCTTTTGTGGTCAGCAAGAATCTGCATAATAGGTCATACTACCTTATCAACATTTGAGACCACAAGGACTCACGCACATCGGAGGAGGAGACCCGTCGTCCGTGGAACATTGCTCATCTTCGGCCCTACTATACTTGAGCCACTAGCTCTCATGATGTACATAGTCTGATGGTGTATATATTATAAACAATATAATAAAGCCAGCATCCCTGATAATTCAGGGCCTCTATTGTTTCACTTCTTCGAAGCTGAGTCTTTATCATCTTCTTACATGTTCATTTAAGAGGCTTGACACCCAAACTACAGGGACCAAAGAGAGTTGGATGCACGTCACAACTCAAACATAGGTCCCTGACGAGCACAACTTGTGAGTATGTCACTTGGGGCTTCCTGTTCAAACATAGGCGTATTCGACCAAAGAGAACATAGCGTTACTACCCTCTTGACCAGGTTTGTTCAAACACAAGCGTATTCAACCAAAGAGAACATAACCTTTCCGGGTCTACCTGTAACTAGCTGCTTCAACTCCATCAGGTAATCCTGATTAACCCGCCGAACTCTTAACGATCAGTCTTTACGGCGCATTCGACCAAGATCTGAGCTCGTTAAGTTTAAAACGCCGATTTGTCAGATAGTCAGGATAGATCTAGGCTTCATAAGCCGCCGTCCTTGAAACTTAGATAGATCGGCCCGTGATGCATGCTGCTACTCTGGCCCCGCGTACTCCTGATAAGTCTATCTTTAAATAAGACCTGGACTTATCTGGGTTCAAATGTCGATTGGGTACTGTGAGTGCCGGCTCATGGAAAGCACGTACCTTCCAGTGGCTGAGGCTAGTTTCATTGAAGTAGACACTTTGGCTTGGCGACCTACAAAAGCCTTGAATTTTTTAACTTCTTATTCTTTCATCTCTTTTTTGCCATTTGGTTTTACAAATCGGGCTAAGCTGCCCTACTTATGGCTCATATTTGAAGCATCTTTTGGGTTTCTACAACCCTCCAGGATGGTAGACTCTAAGTTGCCAGAGTGTCATAAATTTGGAGTTATAGCTCTACAAACTTTGACTGCGTCGAAACCGGTAATCTAAGCCTATACCACAAGTACGATATTTCATTATGTCAGCATTATGGTCAGGCCGGCTCTGGTTATGGACTATTTGTCTCTAGTGGCTTCCATTAGGTATCATGACCCGCCCGACGATAGACCACTAGGGCACTGGTGATCTATTTTGAGTGCAGGGTAATAAGCAGTCTGACGCTCTCATAAGCATAAACTGATGATTTCTTACATTGGCGGATCATCAGTATTGCGCAAAACAGAAGCATGCACGATGGCACGACAGATTAAAGTTTCACCATCCTATTACATGACTCCATGAGCCAAATAAGATCAAGTGTTTTTTTCCACGGATCACATGTAAACCGCCTCGCGGTTCATTCTTCTTGGCCTTGCTGACTTAAAGGCTCTAGATCATCCCTTTCCGGTTCTTCGTCCTCCTCCGTGATACGTCTCCAACGTATCTACTTTTCCAAACACTTTTGTCCTTGTTTTGGACTCTAACTTGCATGATTTGAATAGAACTAACCCGGACTGACGCTGTTTTCAGCAGAATTGCAATGGTGTTATTTTTGTGCAGAAATAAAAGTTCTTGGAATGACCTGAAACTTCACAAAGGATATTTTTGGAATATATAAAAAATACCGGCAAAAGAATCAAGGCCAGGGGGCCCACACCCTGTCCACGAGGGTGGGGGCGCCCTACCCCCTGGGTGCGCCCCCTGCCTCGTGGGCCCCCTAGAGCTCCACCGACCTGAACTCCAACTCTATATATTCACGTTCGGGGAGAAAAAAAAATCAGAGAGAAGGATTCATCGCGTTTTACGATACAGAGGCGTTGCCAAGCCCTAATCTCTCTCGGGAGGGCTGATCTGGAGTCCGTTCGGGGCTCCGGAGAGGGGAATCCGTCACCATCGTCATCATCAACCTCCCTCCATCACCAATTTCATGATGCTCACCGCCGTGCGTGAGTAATTCCATCGTAGGCTTGCTGGACGGTTATGGGTTGGATGGGATTTATCATGTAATCGAGGTAGTTTTGTTAGGGTTTGATCCCTAGTATCCATTATGTTCTGAGAGTGATGTTGCTATGACTTTGCTATGCTAATGCTTGTCACTAGGGCCCGAGTGCCATGATTTCAAATCTGAACCTATTATGTTTTCACGAATATATGTGAGTTCTTGATCCTATCTTGAAAGTCAATAGTCACCTACTATGTGTTATGATTCGGTAACCATGAAGTGACAATAATCAGGCCCACTCCCGGTGATGATCGTAGTTTGAGGAGTTCATGTATTCACTAAGTGTTAATGCTTTGGTCCGGTACTCTATTAAAAGGAGGCCTTAATATCCCTTAGTTTCCAATAGGACCCCGCTGCCACGGGAGGGTAGGACAAAAGATGTCATGCAAGTTCTTTTCCATAAGCACATATGACTATATTCGGAATACATGCCTACATTACATTGATGAATTGGAGCTAGTTCTGTGTCACCCTATGGTATAACTGTTGCATGAGGAATCGCATCCAACATAATTATCCATCACTGATCCATTGCCTACGAGCTTTTCACATATTGATCTTTCTTAGTTACTTTTCCATTGCTACTGTTACAATCACTACAAAACCAATACTGTTACTTTTGCCACAGTTACCGTTACTTCCATATTACTTTGCTACTAAATACTTTATTGCAGATATTAAGTCTTTCAGGTGCGGTTGAATTGACAACTCAACTGTTAATACTTGAGAATATTCTTTGGCTCCCCTTGTGTCGAATCAATAAATTTGGGTTGAATACTCAACCCTAGAAAACTGTTGCGATCCCCTATACGTGTGGGTTATCACTCTGCCGTCTGGAAGTTTGGTGTTGACCAATCAATGCCATGTAAGGCGTAGAATTCAGCTTCGTCATCAATAAGATTCGACGGGTCAATGTCAGGGGCGAAAGTGTGCTTATAAATCGGAGGAATCAAATCCATCACTTTATACGCTGGCGTAGGCAACTTCTGGTTTTCTGCGTCGTAAGCCGGCTGATATTTGGAGAGATTGGTTTCTTCAGCAATTACTGTCGCATGAGGAAGAATTTCTTTAACACAAGCGGCAAAGTCTTGCTGGTCAAAAGGAGTGCCATCTTCCTTCAGGCTTGGATACCTAGTAGTCACCTCTGCCGGGTCTAGCTCCGGTACCCACGCCTTGGCACGGCTCAAGGCTATTACAGCACCGGCTCTCGCACAAGACCATTTTATCTCCTGAATCCTTGTAGGCAGGATTGACAATTTTTTCAACACATCACTTAGCAGGTTGGGTCCTTGGTTTGTTAGTGAAATAGTAGCTAAGGTGCACTGAGCTCCAATATAAAGTTTCTCAACAAGAGTGTAAACAACTTTGAGATTCAAAAGCATATCTTGGTTAAGATTGCTGCTCCTAGGACCTGAGTAAATTGCAGATTGGTTACTGGTGGTTTATATAATCAAGAAAAAGATTCACTTGGGATGGACAGTGAGGCGACTCGCCAAAGATAGCAGAAACCATCTGAGATACACGGTGTTTTAAGCCTGTGAGCTCAGTGGTCACCTCTTGAAGAGCCACCTCTGCTTTCTCAGCTTGCTGCGTCAAAGCAGTCTTTCCTTCAACCCAAGTTTTTCTCTCTGCATCAAAGCTGGTTTTCAGTTTTTCCGTCTCAGATATGCTGAATTGGAATTTTGACTCAGCCTTCCGGGTCTCAGATTCCTGATTCGCCAGCCGGGTCTTTGCATCAGTCAATTGTGATTCAAGTTCAGCAGTAGCAACCTGTATGAAACACAGAGTTGTCAACATGTTCATATTAGGGTTCCAGGAATATAAGTCCCAAGTCTTTTGCAAGCAACAACACTTGGAACTTGGGGACTAATGCTTGCCGAAAAACTTATTCATACAAAATGGCTCATGTGAATAAGTCCCAAGCACTTTGCAAGCAAGAATACTTGGCACTTGGGGGCTAATGCATATCGCTGGTGTCTTCCTACTATTTTATGATGACCCGGTTGTGCTATAAACAATCACAGCCGACTCATGGGGGCTACACGGATAAGCTTTCATTTCTAAACAATGGTAAATAGGACCGGGTCATTCATGCTGATTAAACCGGCCCTTGGGACTACAGATGCAATGCTAAATTGTTTAAACATCTGGTTTAATTCTAGCGATGACAACCGGCCTTGGAAGGATTCTACTACAGATGCTTATGGATTATTCTAAGTCTACAACATATTCAATCTTATCATAACCAGTAGACTTGGGGGCTGGTAGGATGTATATAACTTATTTAAAGCCGGAAGTCATACCTCATAGTTTTGATGCATCTGCTTCACCATGTCGATCTCAAGATTGCGGCTGGAGTGTACTTGGTTGAGGTAGCCAGACAGAATGTCACCACTGCTCAATTGTGCATACTGGGAGACGTCAAACCTCACTTTTCGCCTCTCAATAACCTCCCGCTTGGCGGAGTTCTTGGCCAAGACAGTCGGATTTCCTAGTTCTGTAAAACCTGTGCCAGTGATCAGAACGTCATCAGCATGAGTCTCTGACGACTTAAACGAGCTTGATGGTTCAATGTTCAAACGGTCAGTATTGGTTTGATCAATGGAGAGGTCAGGAATTCCAGGTCGAGCGTTAGAGATAGGTTCTTCTCGGTGTTTTTCAGAGACTTTGGGTGCAAAGACTTGCTACTTCGTTTCAACAACTTCAGGTGCCTCAGTTGGTTTGGTCACCTTTGCCTTCTTACTAGGCTTTGCTTGTCCACTGCATGGGTTGTGACAAGTTGATATAATCATAAGAATATAAAGAGATACAAAACAAAAAGTAAGTATTATTACCCAGGGGCAGTCTTGAAAGCCGGCAGCTGGGTCTGCGATGAGTCACCAGAGGAAGAACGGGAAACCTCCTGCTAAATGGAATCAGAAGAATTGAGTGACTAGTGAGACCCGCCAGCGGATAAAGAGAATTTAAGCTTTAAAGGACCTCGTTTTGGCATTTCCGTGGAGCCGGAGTGTTTGGTAAATCGGAGGATAATTCTTCACCTCCGTTATTCCGAGTCTGGTGCCGACTCTCATGCTGCTCTTGCTTCAAAAGAAAGTGAGGATACAAATGAGCTAAGGGGTGTGAAAAGCTTATTTTTCGGATTACTTGTCGAATTTTCTGTCTTGGCAAAGGTGCTAAGCCGGAGGGAATAATGATTACCTTTTCCTCAACTGCTTGGCTGTCCCCCGTGTCATCCTGAGAGTAGTCAATGTCAATAAGATAATTGAAAAAGGTGCCAAGGGAGTCAAGGGCTACCTCCGACTCAGAGCTGTCAACTAGCTCAAACATCCCAGATGTGCTTGGTTTCTTCTTATGCTTCTTGGTGGGCTTCTTGGCGGCTTTCTTGGCAGCCCTGGCCTTTTTGGCGGCTTCATGGTCATACTTTGCCTTCCAAAAATCAGATTTAGCCTATGACAGACAGTAAAATTGAGTTAGTGCAATAACTGACTGATGAGATGAAAGTAAAGTAAGTTAAGGGACTCATGTCTGGCAGCGGGTCAAGAGTGCAGAAAGGGTTCAGACCCACTTTGCTGCAGTCTTCTATATCTTCATTCAGAAGAGTTTTTGTCATTTTAGTAATTGCATCATCTATTAAACGCAAGGGGCTGTGGCGTAACAGATCCTTTATACCGCCTGTATAAGTACACATTAAGCCGGGTCGGCGGCTCAAGGGTATGATTCGCCACAAGACCTAGCATCAGACCAAATCAATGCCAGTTATTCTGTTTCCCAGCAGAGCCTTGACCTTCACAATTGTGGGGGAAAGCCTTTTACATTCAGCGCCTGAGAGCTTTTCCGAAAGGTTATGTTTTGGGTCAAGACGTTCAGTACGATAACCCGGCAATGGATTCTCTTCAGCTGGAGAGGTGTGCTTGCAGTAAAACCATGTCTGGTTCCAATCCTTGGGGTGACTCAGCAGGAGAGCATAAGGGAAGATGGAATATGTTCTTCGTTGGATTGAGATTCCGCCAAGTTCCAAGTTGGGCCCATTTGTAAACTTGTTTTGGCGGTTCAGATAGAAAAATTCCCTAAAGAGTTCGATACTGGGCTCCTCTTGAACATACACTTCGCAGAAGACTTGAAAGTTGCAGATGTTTGACACGAAATTGGGTCCGATGTCTTAAGGATGGGGTTGAAAGAAGTGCAGAACATCTCGGAAAAATTTGGAACCGGGTGGTGAGAAGCCCCGATTCATATGATCAGTAAACACAATGACTTCGTCATCTTTTGGCCGAGTTTTTTCTTCACTTGGAGCAGGGGCACGATAATACATGACATTTTTCGCTGGGAAGTACCCAACTTTGACAAAATCTTTCAATGTGTTCTCAGCGACGATGGAGGGAACCCATTTACACGAAGTGACTGTCTTTGGTGGCATTGTGAACAAAGAAGCCTAAAAGAGAAGAAAGGTTTGCCGGTTTAAGTTAATACAGTCCCTTAAGCCTGAAGTAAAAGCTACAATACATATTCAGAATTGCGGCTTAAATGGGGCCTAATGATATATGGGCAATGGTAAGCCTGTGATGTAAGCCGCCATGACCAGCACGGATATTCAAAATCTAATAAGAGCAAATTCTACTAAGTGTTAGGACAAACAGGTTTTACAGATTATAGTGATAAGATTGGATCTACGGCAGTTCAGAAAAAGGAAATAAAATCTAAACCTAAGGTGGCGGCAACAGAAAAATGGGAGTGCCCAGATGAGATCTATTGCAATGAGGATATAGTCTGATATCAAAAAACAAGTGCTAAAACAGCTATCGTGCAAGGCCTTGTTGTTTTCAGATCAAAGATATACGATCTAGGAAGGAGAAGGAGGGGCGGTGACGAACACCAGTGAACAAGGAAACCCTAAAGATAGATCCGGTACGAGGAAAGAGAAGACTTACCGACGTTGATGGGACAACAGAGGAGCGCTGCAATGCTCTGGTCCGTTTAGGGTGATGCAGAGGCCGGAGTCAAAGCAGTGGACCAAGGATGACGGCGGCGGAACTTGGGCGCACTGGAGCATCACGAGGAGGAAGAAGAAGGCGAGAAGAAAAAAGGAGAAGAATTAAAAGAGGACCTGTGGCCCTATTTATAAGGCTAAAGGGATAAGTGGCATGCGCGGGAATCGAGGAGACAAGAAAATGGATATGTGACGGCACGAGCGCCTCGATTTTTGGAGAATCAGTAACGGAAAGATTTATTAAAGATTTAGGCTATATATGGAATTAATAACATGTGACGTCATGGCGGGTTACCGCAATTTCAGGAGATGACATCATGGCGGGTTACAGATAACACAGGAAGACAAAGAAGGATTTTTTCTAAGTGTTGAAGATTGACATGAACAAGTTCAAATCAACCTGGGGCCTAATGTTGGGGATATGGCTATTGGATATGACCCACTCAGGAGGGGCCGGGTTATCCCAATGGCGGTTCATGTCCTTGAAGCCCAAGAGTATATTGAAGATGGCAGTTCATAAGACAGGCTTGTTAAAAGGCCCAAGCTCGAAGGCGGCTTAAGGCCCGTGAATGTATAACCGCCATGTATGTATGACTTGTATTGTAAGGCATGTAAGATAAGTCACCGAGATGGACACATTTGTATGATCCGGCCGGGACTCTGTAGGCCACAGGGTGTCAACGCATGTATATGATGATCCACAAGTGTAGGGGATCTATCGTAGCCTTTTCAATAAGTAAGAGTGTCGAACCCAACAAGGAGCAAAAGGAAATGATAAGCGCTTTTCAGCAAGGTATTTTCTGCAAGCACTGAAATTATCGGTAACCGATAGTTTTGTGATAAGGTAATTGGTAACTGGTAACAAGTAATAAAATTAAATAAGGTGCAGCAAGATGGACCAATCCTTTTTGTAGCAAAGGACAAGCCTGGACAAATTCTTATATAAAGGAAAGCGCTCCCAGGACACATGGGAATTATCGTCAAGCTAGTTTTCATCATGTTCATATGATTCACGTTCGATACTTTGATAATTTGATATGTGGGTGGACCGGTGCTTGGGTACTGCCCTATCTTGGACAAGCATCCCACTTATGATTAACCCCTATTGCAAGCATCCGCAACTACAACAAAAGTATTAAGGTAAACCTAACCATAGCATGAAACATATGGATCCAAATCAGCCCCTTACAAAGCAACTCATAAACTAGGGTTTAAGCTTCTCTCACTCTAGCAACCCATCATCTACTTGTTACTTCCCAATGCCTTCCTCTAGGCCCAAACAATGGTGAAGTGACATGTAGTCGACATTCACATGACACCACTAGAGGAAATACAACATACATCTCATCAAAATATCGAACGAATACCAAATTCACATGACTACTTATAGCAAGACTTCTCCCATGTCCTCAGGAACAAACGTAACTACTCACAAATCATATTCATGTTCATAATCAAAGGGGCATTAATATGCATAATGGATCTGAACATATGATCTTCCACCAAGTAAACCAACTAGCATCAACTACAAGGAGTAATCAACACTACTAGCAACCCACATGTACCAATATGAGGTTTTGAGTCAAAGATTGGGTACAAGAGATGAACTAGGGTTTGAGATGAGATGGTGCTGGTGAAGATGTTGATGGAGATTGGCCCCCTCCCGATGAGAGGATCGTTGGTGATGATTTCCCCCTCTCGGAGGGAAGTTTCCCCAGCAGAACAGCACTGCCGGAGCCCTAGATTGGTTCCGCCAAGGTTCCGCCTCGTGGGGGTGGAGTTTCGTCCCGAAAGCTTGCTTATGATTTTTTCCTCGACGAAAGACTCCATATAGCCAAAGATGGGCATCAGAGGGCTGCCAGGGGGCCCACGAGGCAGGGGGCATGCCCAGGGGGGTAGGGCGCGCCCCCACCCTCGTGGATGGTGGGTGGCCCCCCTCTGGTACTTCTTTCGCCCAATATTTTTTATATAGTATGAAATGTGCTCCTGTGAAGTTTCAGGACTTTTGGAGTTGTGCAGATTAGGTCTCTAATATTTGCTCCTTTCCAGCCCAGAATTCCAGCTGCCGGCATTCCCCCTCCTCATGTAAACCTTGTAATATAAGAGAGAATAGGCATAAGTATTGTGACATAATGTGTAATAACAACCCATAATGCAATAAATATCGATATAAAAGCATGATGCAAAATGGACGTATCAACTCCCCCAAGCTTAGACCTCGCTTGTCCTCAAGCGAAAGCCGAAATCAAAAAATATGTCCACATGTTTAGAGATAGAGGTGTCGATAAAAATAAAATACGGACATGAGGGCATCATGATCATTCTTAGAACAACATATATATATGTATTGTCATATGATCTCTTATGCTAAAGTAACAATTCAATCACAATATCAAGTATGAATCAGAAACTTCATTGAGAACCAACAAACTCTAATCTCAGTCATTGAGGCAATTGCAATTTATCATAACGTCAGAAAGAGTCAATAAGAGCTTTTCAACAAGTCCACATACTCAACCATCATTTAGTCTTTCACAATTGCTAACACTCACGCGATATTTATGGTTATGAAGTTTTAATCGGACACAGAGAAAGATAGGGGCTTATAGTTTTGCCTCCCAACCTCTTACCTCAAGGGTAATGTCAGCAATAATAGTTCATGAAAACTCACATCCGATTAGCTATATATATCAGGATCTTTCCAAGACATTGTGCTTGCCAAAGGATAAAATGTAAAAACAAAAGGTGAAGATCACCGTGACTCTTTGCATGAAGTATAAGACAAGAATAAAAGATAGGCCCTTCGCAGAGGGAAGCAGAGGTTGTCATGTGCTTTTATGGTTGGATGCACAAAATCTTAATGCGAAAGACCGTCACTTTATATTGCCACTTGTGATATGGACCTTTATTATGTAGTCCATCGCTTTTATTTCTTCCACATCACAAGATCATATAAAGATTATTTTATCCACACTAATAAATCATACATATTTAGAGAGCAATTTTTTATTGCTTGCAACAATGACAACTTACTTGAAGGATCTTACTCAATCCATAGGTAGATATGGTGGATTCTCATGGCAAAACTGGGTTTTGGGATATTTGGAAGCACAAGTAGTATCTCTACTTGGTGCAAAGAATTTGGCTAGCATGAGAGGGAAAGGCAAGCTCAACATGTTGGATGATCCATGACAATATAATTTATTTCAGATGTAATAAAACATAACCCATTACGTTGTCTTCCTTGTCCAACGTCAACTCTTTAGCATGTCATATTTTAATGAGTGCTCACAATCATAAAAGATGTCCAAGATAGTATATTTATATGTGAAAACCTCTCTTTCCTTATTATTTCCTATTAATTGCAACGATGACCAAAACTATGTTTGTCAACTCTCAACAACTTTTATTCATCATGCTCTTTATATGTGAAGTCATTACTCTCCATAAGATCCATATGATCTCTTTATTTCTTTTTATTCTTTCTGTTTTATTTTATTCCCTCAAGATCATAGCAAAATAACCAAGCCATTGACTCAACACTAATCTTTATTATATATGGCTCACAGACTCGATCACATAGAAGGATCATAAAGAAAAACTCACAACTAGATCGTACTAAACTTTATTCTACTATATCAAGATATTACCAAAAGGATTGAACTAAGAAAAATGGTAAAGATAAAAGTGATGGTGATATGATACCAGGGCACTCCCCCAAGCTTGGAAGTTTCCAAGGGGAGTGCCCATACTCGATACTCAGTTCTTCTTTGTTGGTGACGAAGGTGTTGGTGGTGATGGATAGTCGCACATCGAGCGTAGGAGATCCTCCAATTTGCGGATAATGCCCTTAAGTGCGATGATATGCTCCTTCAACAAAATATTTTCACTTGTGAGATACTTGTTTTGAATATGAGCTAACTCAATCATCTTGAAAGCCTCAATCTCCATTGGGGTAAAGAGATTGTGGTGAGGTTGAAGGATGTCTTCTTATGCTACTACCGGAACTTGGTCCCCCATGGCCTTCTTGATCCCATCATCCTTGTTGATCTCTCCGGGCTCTTCTCTCTTCAGCTCTATCATCATTAGCCAAGCATCGTTGCCCTCATTGTTGTAGGAGGAGGGAGAAGACATGTTGCCTGGCCTTGACAACCCTGGCAGAAAACAGCTCGAAACAAAAAACAAGAGATATTTGCGTGATACGGTGGTCAAAACCTTCGGGAGATTATATAATGAATTTTTGCCGACCAAAAGAAGTATAGTGCAAGAAAACAGAGTCTGGAGTGCACACGTGGTGCCCATGAGGTAGGGGGGCGCGCCTTCCACCCTCGTGGAAGCCTTGTGTCCTTTCTGGACTACTTCTTATTTTCCTATTTTCTTAAATATTCCAAAATGGATAAAAATTGCCATTAGAACTGTTTTGGAGTCGGTTTACTTACTGTACCACGTACCTATACCTTTTTGGAGTCTGAAATGTTCTGGAAAGTGTCCCTTATGTATTCCTCCGGGGTTACGGTTTCAATAACATTAGTTTCAACTTGTATGGGATTACCTGAGATATAATGTTTGATTCTTTGACCGTTCACCACCCTCGGATTTGTGCCTTCGAAGTTGTTGATTTTTATGGCACCGGAACGATAGACCTCCTCAATGACGTAAGGACCTTCCCATTTAGAGAGGAGTTTGCTTGCAAAAAATCTTAAATGAGAGTTGTATAATAATAATACATAATCACCTACATTAAACTCACACTTTTGTACCCTTTTAGCATGCCATCTTTTAACTTTTTCTTTAAACAGTTTGGCGTTCTCATAGGCCTAGGTTCTCCATTCATCAAGTGATCTAATGTCAAAAAGCATCTTCTCACATGCAAGTTTGAAATCATAATTGAGTTGTTTAATGGCCCAATATGCCTTATGTTCTAGTTCAAGAGGTAAGTGACAAGCTTTACCATAAACCATCTTATACGGAGACATACCCATAGGATTCTTATATGCAGTTCTATAAGCCCATAATGCATCATCAAGTTTCTTGGACCAATTCTTTCTAGATCTATTAACAGTCTTTTGCAAAATCAATTTAAGCTCTCTATTATTCAATTCTACTTGACCACTAGACTGTGGATGATATGGATATAAAATTCTATGATTAACATCATACTTAGCAAGCATTTTACGAAAGGCACCATGAATAAAATGTGAACCACCATCAGTCATTAAGTATCTAGGGACTCCAAACCTTGAAAAAATAACTTCTTTAAGCATCTTAATAGAGGTGTTATGATCAGCACTACTAGTTGGAATAGCTTCTACCCACTTAGTAATGTAATCAACAGCAACTAAAATATGTGTATACCCATTAGAGGAAGGAAACAGTCCCATATAATCAAAGCCCCAAACATCAAATGGTTCAATAACAAGTGAATAATTCATAGGCATTTCTTGACGTCTACTAATATTACCAATTCTTTGACATTCATCACAAGACAAAACAAACTTACGGGCATCCTTGAAGAGAGTAGGCTAATAAAAACCAGATTGCAATACCTTATGTGCAGTTCTATCTCCAGCATGGTGTCCTCCATAAGCCTCGAAGTGACACTTGCGTAGGATCTGTTCCTGTTCATGCTGAGGTACACAACGTCTAATAACACCATCTACTCCTTCTTTATAAAGATGTGGGTCATCCCAAAAGTAATGTCTTAAATCATAGAAGAACTTTTTCTTTTGCTGGTATGTGAAACTAGGTGGTATAAACTTAGCAACAATATAATTAGCATAATCAGCATACCATGGAGCAGTATGAGAAGCATTTATCACAGCTAATTGTTCATCAGGAAATCTATCATCAATAGGTAGTGGGTCATCAAGAACATTCTCTAACCTAGACAAGTTGTCTGCAACGGGGTTCTCAGCTTTCTTTCTATCGATAATATGCAAATCAAATTCTTGTATCAAGAGAACCCATCTAATAAGTCTAGGTTTAGCATCTTTCTTTTCCATCATATATTTAATAGCAGCATGATCAGTGTGAACAGTTACTTTGGAATCAACAATATAAGGACTGAACTTATCACAAGCAAATACAACTGCTAAAAATTCTTTTTCAGTTGTAGCATAATTTCTTTGAGCACTGTCTAGAGTTTTACTAGCATATTGAATAACATTTAATTTCTTATCAACTCTTTCTCCTAGAACTGCCCCTACAGCACAATCACTAGCATCACACATGATTTCTAATGGTAAATTCCAATTAGGAGGCTGGACAATAGGTGTAGAGATCAAAGCTTTCTTAAGTATTTCAAATGCTCTTACACAATCATCATCAAAGGCAAAAGGAACATCTTTTTGTAAGAGATTAGTCAGAGGCCGAGAAATTTTAGATAAGTCCCTAATGAACCTCCTATAAAAATGGACATGACCAAGGAAGCTTCTTATACCTTTAATGTCCTTAGGACACGACATCTTTTCAATAGCATCAACCTTAGCTTTATCAACTTCAATACCTCTTTCAAAAATTTTATGCCCCAAGACAATACCTTCATTAACCATAAAGTGGCACTTCTCCCAATTCAAGACAAGATTAGTTTCTTCACATCTCTGCAAAACTCGATCGAGGTTGCTTAAGCATCATCAAAAGAAGTTCCGGAAACGGAGAAATCATCCATGAAAACCTCAACAATCTTTTCACATAAGTCAGAAATAGCAGTCATACATCTTTGAAAGGTAGCAGGTGCATTGCATAAACCAAAAGGCATACGTCTATAAGCAAAGGTACCGAAAGGTCAAGTGAAAGTTGTCTTTTCTTGATCCTCTTTTGACACAGGTATTTGAGAGAAACCAGAATAACCATCTAGAAAGCAAAAATGTGTATGTTTGGATAATCTTTCTAGCATTTTATCAATAAAAGGTAAAGGGTAATGATCCTTTTTAGTAGCTTTATTTAATTTATGGAAATCAATTACCATTCTATAACCTGTAACAATTCTTTGTGGGATCAAATCATCTTTATCATTAGAAACAACAGTAATACCTCCCTTCCTAGGGACACAATGGACATGACTTATCCACTGACTATCAACAACAGGATAAATTATACCTGCCTCCAGAAGCTTTAGTATTTCTTTTCTTACCACTTCTTTCATTTTAGGATTTAACCTTCGTTGGTGATCAACAACCGGTTTCACGTCTTTCTCTAGTTTTATTTTGTGCTGGAAGAGAGTGGGATTAATGCCGTTAAGATCATCAAGAGTATATCCAATAGCAGCACGGTGCTTCTCCAGAGTTTTCAATAATTTCTTTTCTTCATGCTCTGAAAGGTTAGCACCAATAATAACAGGATATATCTCTTTCTCATCAAGATAAGCATATTTAAGAGTATCATGTAAAGGCTTAAGCTCAAACACGTGATCACCCTTGAGTGGAGGAGGATCCCCTAGAATTTCAACAGGCAAGTTGTGTTTCAAAATAGGTCCCTGTTTAAAGAATACTTCATCTATTTCCCTTCTTTCATTCATAAACATATCATTTTCATGGTCTAGCAAATATTATTCTAAAGGATCATTAGGAGGCACGACAATAGAAGCAAGACCAATAATTTCATCTTTAGACAATTCTTTATCATGGGGTTGTCTACGAAATTTAGCAAAATAAAATTCATGAGACATATTCCCTAAACCAACAAAAACAATATCCTTATTGCAGTCTATCTTAGCATTAACAGTATTCAAGAAGGGTCTACCAAATATAATGGGACAAAAGTCATCTTGTGGGGAACCGAGAACAACAAAATCAACAAGATATTTAACTTCTCCACAGAAGACTTCAACATCTCTAACAATCCCAACGGGTGAAATAGTGTCTTTGTTGGCAAGCTTAATTGTAACATCAATTTCTTCTAACTCAGCAGGCGCAATATCATGCATAATTTATTTGTATAAGGAATGAGGTATTGCACTTGCACTAGCACCCATATCACATAAGCCATGATAGCAATGATCTCCGATTTTAACAGAAATAACACGCATGCCTACAACAGGTCTATGTTTATTTTTAGTATCAGGTCTAGCAATTCTAGCAGATTCATTACAGAAGTAAATAACATGCCCATCAATATTATCGGCCAAGAGATCTTTAACCATAGCAACACTAGGTTCAACTTTAATTTGCTCATAGGGAGTAGGTGTTCTAGTATTACTCTTACGAACCACAGTTGAAGCTTTAGCATGATCCTTTATTCTAACAGGGAAATGGGGTTTCTCAATATAAGAAGTGGGAACAACAGGATCATTATAAGTGATAGTCTTTTCTTCAATTTTAATAGGTGCAACTACTTTTGCTTCAATGGGAGGATTATATTTAAACCACTTCTCCTTACGGAGATCAACATGAGTAGCAAAGGATTCACAGAAAGAAGCTACTATCTCAGAGTCAAGTCCATATTTAGTGCTAAATTCACGGAAAGTATCGGTATCCATAAAATATTTAACACAATGAAACTTAGGTGTTATACCTGACTCCTTACCTTCATCGAGGTCCCAATCTTCAGAGTTGCGTTTAATTATTTCCAATAAATCCCATTTGAATTCAATAGTCTTCATAATAAAAGATCCAGTACAAGACGTATCGAGCATGGAGCGATTACTGAGAGAAAGCCGAGCATAAATTTTTTGAATATCATTTCTTTTGAGAGCTCATGATTGGGGCATGAATATAACATTGACTTAAGCCTCCCCCAAGCTTGAGCAATGCTTTCTCCTTTTTAGGCCAAAAATTGTATATAATTACGATCACGATGAATAAGATGCATATGATAAAACTTCTAATGAAATTGCAATTTCAATCGGCTGTAGTTCCATGATCCCATATCATCACATAGCCTAAACCATGTAAATGCCTCTCCCTTAAAGGGAAGACCTTCTTCTTGATAACATCCTCGGGCATACCTGCAAGCTTAAATAATCCACAAACTTCATCCACATAGATTAGGTGCAAATCGGGATGTAATGTTCCATCACCTGTGAAAGGATTAGCTAGCAGTTTCTCTATCATACCTGAAGGAATTTCAAAGTAAACATTTTCAGTAGGTTCAGTATGTTGAGGAGCAACTCTTTGTTCTACTAGTCGGGGTGAAGATACCCCGAACAAGCCCCTCAAAGGATTATGTTCCATAGTAACAAGTGACAGTAAATTTCAGCACACTATATAAATTTTTCCTTACCAAATTCTACCTACCAAAGGCGCTTCATTCCCCGGCAACGGCTCCAAAAAATAGTCTTGATGACCCACAAGTGTAGGGGATCTATCGTAGCCTTTTCGATAAGTAAGAGTGTCGAACCCAACAAGGAGCAGAAGGAAATGATAAGCGGTTTTCAGCAAGGTATTTTCTGCAAGCACTAAAATTATCGGTAACAGATAGTTTTGTGATAAGGTAATTGGTAACTGGTAACAAGTAAAAAAAGTAAATAAGGTGCAGCAAGATGGCCCAATCCTTTTTGTAGTAAAGGACAAGCCTGGACAAATTCTTATATAAAGGAAAGCGCTCCCGAGGACACATGGGAATTATCGTCAAGCTAGTTTTCATCACGTTCATATGATTCGTGTTCGGTACTTTGATAATTTGATATGTGGGTGGACCGGTGCTTGGGTACTGCCCTACCTTGGACAAGCATCCCAGTTATGATTAACCCCTATTGCAAGCATGCGCAACTACAACAAAAGTATTAAGGTAAACCTAACCATAGCATGAAACATATGGATCCAAATCAGCCCCTTACAAAGCAACTCATAAACTAGGGTTTAAGCTTCTATCACTCTAGCAACCCATCATCTACTTATTACTTCCCAATGCCTTCCTCTAGGCCCAAACAATGGTAAAGTGTCATGTAGTCGATGTTCACATGACACCACTAGAGGAAAGACAATATACATCTCATCAAAATATCGTACGAATACCAAATTCACATGACTACTTATAGCAAGACTTCTCCCATCACTACAAGAAATCTGTTAATCCATGACAGATTTGCGATGACAATTTCAGAAATTGTCATGGACGTTCTGGTACAGCCTCGCAAGCCCGCGAAAGCCCGCTAAAGTACGCCCAACAGTTCCATGTATAAAAACCTAACCCTAACACACACTCTGAGGGAGTCCTGGATTAGGGGGTCTCCGGACAGCCAGACTATATCCTTTGGCCCGACTGTTGGACTATGAAGATACAAGATGGAAGACTTCGTCCCGTGTCCGGATGGGACTCTCCTTGGCATGGAAGGAAAGCTAGGCAATATGGATATGTATATCTCCTCCCTTGTAACCGACCTTGTGTAACCCTAGCCCCCTCTGGTGTCTATATAAACCGGAGGGTTTAGTCCGTAGGACAACATACAATCATACCATAGGCTAGCTTCTAGGGTAAGCCTCTACGATCTCGTGGTAGATCAACTCTTGTAATAATCATATCATCAAGAACAATCAAGCAGGAAGTAGGGTATTACCTCCATCAAGAGGGCCCGAACCTGGGTAAACATCTTGTCCCCCGCCTCCTGTTACCATCCGCCTTAGACGCACAGTTCGGGACCCCGTACCCGAGATCTGCCGGGTTTGACACCGACATTGGTGCTTTCATTGAGAGTTCCACTGTGTCGTCATCGTAAAGGGGGATGGCTCGTATCATTGTCAAAGCCAACATCACTTCGGGGAGAGCCCTGGCTGTAGGCCAAACTCTCCAACTAGGTGACTTCGTCATGACCGCCTGCTCGGTCGCTGCGCCAACGATGACTTCTCGGATCATCGAAAACAGCCTCCACATCGGCTCAAAATTCACCGAACAGATGGATCCAATGGAGCTCTCCTCTTTGAACGAGCTCTTGGATCGCATCGCCGCTCTGGGAGTCGCTACGGACTACGATCGAATCGGGCTTAAACCCAACCAAAGGGAGATTAACACTATGCCGGTCACCCATCAAATAGTGGTGGTGGAGGAACAATGTGGAGTTTCTCCCTCTATCCTGAGGACGAACTATGTCCGGATTCCCGAGCTCTCCGAGCCGGATACTCGCTCACGGGAGGACATCTCCCTAACCCTGAACCTGGAGTCAGGTCGCATACCGAACCCACGGAGCAACATCCTGGAGTCCGAACTTCCAAGATCGGAAACTCCCCCGCCCCGGGATCTCAAATTGGGTCAAGGTCCGGACTTAAATCCACCCACCCACCCAGATACAAATGATCTTTCCCACATTAGACAAGCACCCCAAGAGACAGTACATCACTATTGGGCCAGTTTCCTCCTTGTAATGAACAAGGTCAAGGACTATCGCGAGGAAGATGCAATTTCATTCTTTTGCAACAATTGCATGGACAAGGGGATCCTCAACACCATAAGTCGCCGTGACATTGCACACTTCGCCGACTTGGCGGCCATAGTACGGAAATACTGTGTGATGGAAAGCGCCTGGAAAACCCAAACACAATTTTGGGATAATCTGGCCCTGACAAAACCCCCAGTCCGAACTAAAAGGGTGCACTCTCATAAGTCGCCCAACTCAATTATAAAGAAACAAAAGCCCATTACAGGGAGTGGAAACGTATTGGAGGGATGGCTTAACGGGCCCTGCAAAATTCATAGTACAGCGGATGCCATACCAACACACAGCCTTAGAGCATGTTGGGTACTCCGGCAGGTGGCCAAAAGCGGTGAGGATCTCCTCATCCAAAACACCCCAGAACACCTCCCCGGGGATCACAATACAGTACTAACAGTCTTTGAGACCTTCGCCTCAAATAATAGGCGTAAGCGAGTACTCCGCAGCCTTGCTGAAGTCTGCCACGTGGCAGCAACAAATTCATGGAGCGACACGGCTATCACCTTCAATGCCAGTGATGAACCTCAATTCCGAACAACCCGAGCACCGGCTGCTTTGGTCCTCAGTCCAATTGTGGACGGCTTTCGGCTCACTAAAGTGCTCATGGACGGCGGCAACGGATTAAACCTCATTTATGAGGAGACCCTTCAAAAAATGGGAATAGATAGCAACCGTATAGAGCAAAGCAGCACGACCTTCCGAGGAATTATCCCTAGTTGGGAGGCACGTTGCACTGGGAAAATCACACTAGATGTGGTATTTGGCACTCCGGAGAACTACAGGTCCGAAGAAATCATTCAGTAGCAGATACCACACCCTTCTGGGGCAGGAGTCATTCACGATTTTCCAAGCCATACCCCACTACGGGTACATGAAGCTCAAAATGCCCAGACCCAATGGAATCATCACTCTAGCTAGTGATCCGAACATAGCACTCCACGCCGAGAACAAAACAGCCGCACTGGCCCTCGAGGCACTATCCGAAGCCCTTGTGGCGGAGGAGTTAACCGCGCTGCGCTCTACAGTGGACAGGGACGACGTGATACTAGAGAAAAGATCCAAGTCCACCTCCTTTAAACTAGCGGACGAAATAGTCAAATTCAAGGTCCATCGAACGGATCACACAAAAACAGCATCCATTGGGGCACATTTAAACCCCGCGGTATACGCCGCACTACGGGAGTTCCTGCACAAGAATTGGGACATATTCGCCTGGCATCCTTTAGACATGCCAGGGATCCCACGCAGATTGGCCGAGCATAGCCTCAACGTTCTAAAAGTGTGGCACCCTGGCTCAGAGCGACCGGTTTACCATGCATTGCCAGCCTAGAGACCATGTCTTCTGGCAACACACAACATCTTGGTGCAGAAAAACAACCGCTTTATTGATGCTAGCGGAACAGAGTTTACATTACAACAGCTGTCGAGGCTAAGCGGCACACTCGGTGCGGCTGAACTATATGTACATTATTTAGTGAACATAAAGGGGCCTCGACCCGAACAACTACGTGGCAGCGGAATAACGTCGTGGAGGAAGCTCCATATCACAGGGACACCGACGTGGACATGATCTAGACTCGGACAGCGCTCCTCTCCAACGATACTTTCCTAAAATCTGGCATGACATGCAAGGTCAGTACATTGAATGTACTTGCAAGCTCACAACAGGCATAATCATAATGACAAATAATATCATGATATTTAACCAATTATTAAAAATGCAACACTATATGTCAACATGCTGTGATCATGCTCGAACGTCCCTCGGGACAGCTTACCAACCGTGATCATCTCTGGATCACAAACACACCACCAAGGTGGTCTTTCTCAGGAACAACTCGTGATCCTTATGGCGATCACAACCACGACCATCATTTGGTCCCAAATGCCTCGATTGCCTTTCTTCCATCCATCAACAATGCAAAGTTCATAGCTTAGTGTGCAATTTTTATTAAACGTTGACTCATGGTGGGACCTACTACGAGGTGACCGTGACCGTGGACTCGGCTATCGATAGATTATACACTCTGTAGAGGTAGCACATTGTACCCACACCACGGAACCCATGGCCTCGCACTCCCATTCGGGTGGACCGACGACATTCCAACAAAACCCTTCCATTGCCACAGCACTCTCCCGGCCACTCCGACCCAAATCCCCAACGGGCTGGTCTTGGGTGGCCCCGTGTCTACCAAAGACACCCCTACCACCGTCGTGGTAAAAAAATCCCACTCGGGGACTCGGTACCATAATCTCATCAACGAGCACACAAGATTATGTCTGCTTACCGGGCCAGGGTAAGCATGGCATAACCTTCCCTAGATGGAGGCACCGACCAGAGGCCGTGTCAATGGACCGAATCAAGGCCTTCCCACAAAGGCAAACGTGGTTCCACTGGAAAGAGACTCGATTCAACGGCACCATGACCCAGTCAACGGTATATTCAAGTTGAGTTATATTCAGGTTCAATTTTAAACTAAAAATGACCGGTGTCATAGCATGCCATGAAATGCAAAACAACAGATTTATCATAAAATGATAAAAATGACCGATGTCATCCCTATACATACCAAGCATAAACGTCAACAACTCAAATTACTCTACTTTCTCAAAATGACTCACAACTTAACCAAAATATTTTGCAACAAGTTTTATTAATTTCTTATGCAAGAAAGTAACTCCGATAAATTTCTCATATGCTTGACAAAAAGATTTCAACATCAACAACTCTTAATTTCTTTATCACTAGGTTGGGTTCAAACATTCTGTAAGACAAGTAATATGATTAAACAAGTATTTAACAAAACATTTTCTAACAAAATTTTGTCAATCTATGAAGGCAAAAACATAGCTTTAAATAATTTCTAAGATGCATAACAAAATTATTTCTAACATCACCTCAAATAAATCTTAACTTGCTTTATCCACTAAACTAGTTTCAACCATTCTATAAATCAAGCATAACAACAAACCAATATTTAACAGAATATAAATAACTCAATAATTATTTAAATGCATGGATTAATCATTTCATTCAAGTAAGAAAATCACAAATATTGAAATGGCATCATGAAAATGTTGTTGTGGCTTGCCTTAGTGCAGATGAGGTACACAAGTCTCCTGGTGATCCTCAAGACAAGCCTCACCTTCTGAAAATAATTTTAAATACAAAAAGAAAATGTCAAGAAAACTTCTGAAAATCACCAGAAATTCTAAACATCACAAAAAATCTCATCTTTGGTGAGCTGCTAGATTTCTAATCAAAGAACACAATGCAAAAAGAATCAATTCATTTGGACTTATGGTTGAAGATTTATAACTGTTTGAAGTGTTCTGTAA